>NC_043705.1:145401891-145444080 GCF_006229205.1 Suricata suricatta
AATGACCAAGGAGCAGGCGTTCTTCACCTACATGGACCTACCATGTTCCTCAAGCTAATGGAAGATTGCCTCGAAGGACGTGACAGCACCCTGGTGAAGGACACAGTGGGGGGAGGTGTGCTGTCCTGGCCCCTCAGTGCTGCAAGAGGCTCCCTGTGACACTTCCAGTAGAGATTACACACCACGGACTACCCGTGTCTGAACCGTCATAGATCATAAAGATAATGCAGACGCATTTATATTATGGAAATTAATGCCAGCATAGTTGGTACAAGCACAATGAAAATTAGGCATCAGGCAACTTTTTAACACCTCAACAGGCAAAACAAATCTCTTCCTTCAAAATGCAACACAGGCCGGCCCTCTAAGAAACCGAGAGATACTGAGCACGGAAGTGAGTCTGGTCTCTCTCCAGGGCCTCGCGATGGTTTGAGCTCTTGGAAGCAATGGGCGCACGGTGTGCGTCTTGCAGAATCCCACCTGAGTCTGTTGCTAAAAAGTGTGAGACACACACACACTTTTTGAAGGGCAAAGAGCTTGAGTTTCCGCCTCTCCGGGTTTTTGGATGCTCAGTCTTCCAGAGGAGGATTTCTAACCTGAAATCCATCAACGCATCCGATTCTTTCCACCCCTGAAGTTGCAGAAGTGTGGCCCTCCTCTCTTGCTAGAAGATGTGTAAAGGACAGACAAGAGGAAAAGGAAAACAGCACCAGGATGATTGCAGAGAGGTCGAGGGTACTTTCAAAAGAGTGGCGTGCCCGGGCTGCATGAGGCGAGGTCGGGGGCTCCAGGCCCCCGTGGGTCTGGCATCAAGCCTGCTCTGGCCAGATTGGGACTCGCTCACAGATCCAGGGCTGGTAATCTGATCACTGTCTTTCTCGTTTTCATGCTGTGCTTTCTTCAGAGCGCTTCCCCTGGTTCCAGCCTGTGACAGTGTGATAAGACACAAGAAATTTAGTCATCATGACCGCAGTAAAGGAGCTCAGTGAAGGGATTATGGTGTCCCATAACCCTTCCATTAGCCACGGATGGGACAGCTCTACTGTGGTCACAGAGCCGAACACCACTGGGGCTGCCCCCCCTTCCCGCGTGCTGATGTGCTTTTCCTGTATTATCTATATATCCACTTCGTAAAAAGAAAGCTTTGAAAGGTTAACCCAGAAGGAGTCATTCCATTTAGCACCCTAAATCTCGGTGTGGGGCACCCCAAAGCTGTGACCCAGACACAGGTCCACTTCCCACCAGCCCTGGGCCCGGTGGCTGTCAAGGGTGTGACTGGGGGAGCTCATCTGCATGCCATCTTTATTAGGCAAGGCAGAGAGGAGAAGCTGAACAAATCGACGTGGAACAGACAGCTGCCCAGGGAAGCCGCGGTGGAGGGGAAGAACGAGAAGGAGTTGTGGAGGCAAAGCAGAGAGCGGCTTCCTATCGCTTGTGGACACGCAAGTCGATTTTTGCAAAGATGCCATTTCAAATGGTGGATGCTGTCCTCTGGCATGAGGCAACTGAGAAGAGCAAGACAGACAAATCGCGGGAGGGCCTTGGATAATGGTTTTCTTTTGGAAGTTTCCAGTCCGCCATGTTTTACCCCCCACCAGTGTTTCAGCTGAAATGCACTCACAGAGCTCCCATTAATAACCCAGTTGTGAACAGCAATTAAAACAACATAAAAATATTAACTATAGCTTTGAAGCAAATACACTTAACTGCATATCTTTGGCACAATTTAAAGAGCACACTATGTCTCTATAAGGAGGAAAGTGTGATATAACAACACACATACAGGGAGGGTAGACGGTTTTTAAGTCATTGCAAATAAAGCCCCAAGTCTAACAAAAATAGGCAAATTGTAGTCTGGAAAAATGAATTTAAAACCAATAGAAAGCAGCACTGACAGAGAATCTCCATTCAGAAGAAGAGCCAAGGTCGGCTATTGGAGGATGGCTGACCTTGGGCACGTCTCATTGGTAGGCAGATATAATGATGTCCCCCTCAGGTTTTGATGAGGATTTTACTGGGTGACATAATGCAAAACAAGCACTCATGACATTGTTGGCACTCACTAATGCCAGGGTAATCAAATATCATCATGGCTGCCCAGTTAGGGCGAGGTGAACAAGATCCAGGAAAATAATGGAGTCCCGGACAAGTCCATTATGGACCAGGTAAGGAAAGCAGGATACCTATCTGGACCTATTGGACCAACTCACACACTCAAACTGTCTTCCTCAAGGAGACCTGGCCCTACCTTCAGTCAGTGGATTGGGACTGTGAAGCTGGCTCAGGTGCAGAAACTGGGCTTGGGATCATTGGATGTTTTCTGGGGTAGCTCAAGTCCCTGGGATTCTATTTTTCATTTATTTTGGTCATGAGGAGTGAGCATCACCCTTGTTATGGAGCATCTTCTTTGCTCCTTGGGTCTGCATGTCCCACTAACCACCTCCGTGGCTGCCTAGGGCAGGCTTCTCTGCTAGGGATGGAAGACTAGCCCTTACTAGTGATCTGACTCTCCTTGGTTTGGGCGATCACATGCTGCCTTCAGGCTTTTGTTAATTTTAGGATTCTTTCATCCATACGCCTGTGAGAAGCCCAGGTCTTTGATGACATATTCCGTTGTCAGACCAAGCCTTCAAGGGGAGACACCATCATATACTGCATCATATACTGCAACATCACCGGTACCTTTATTATATTCCTCTACATTTCAGTGATGGTGCTCCCCACCCCCCAGCACACACGCACGCACACACACACACACACACACACACACGCACGCACACACACACACACACAGGTCTAGTTAGTCCACTGCTCCAAGCATTACATTTGCCTCTTTTACCACTCCCCCAGTTTCCATGGCAACTCTAGCATTTCCATTTCACTGGTTTGAGTCACTGCTCTCTCCCAAGAGCCAACAACGTGGTGTCCTGCCACTGTCTCCCAGGGTCCCTGCCAGAGTTTTAAATCTTGTGTGGTGGAGTGGTTCCCGTACGGAACACCCTCATCAGCTACCTGTGTGGTCCATCTTCTTTGATCCAACCCCTGAGGACTCAGTGCTGCACCTGCTCTGTTGGACGCTGTGTCCTCTGGGTCCCCCATCTCAGTTGCTGGCCAAGAAATTGTGAGGCCAGGGTATGTTGACTCAACCCTTGTAACTGGCCTGTGAAGGGCAGAGGAGGAGACTGTGGGTCTTAAGGGGCCAAATACTGTTTTGTACAGCAGTAGCCTTTGCATTATTGCTGAGCCCTGGGAGAGTGTAAACATTCCACGTTTGCACATTCAATAATGGATGCTGCTGGGCAGATCTCAAACAGAGGGGGCTTAGCTACTTCTTCAGACGCTTGGATGCAAGTCAAAGGCTCTACCTGGTGCAAAGGAAGTCTCGAAAGCATGTCTGACCGGTGGACGTGCTCAGGACCCCCTGCTTGAGTTTGCCACCGTGAAATTCTTAATATTTTAACAAAGACCCATACATATTCATTTGGGGTCTGCAAGTTATAACAGGTCCTGGGAATTAGGGATGAGTGCAAAATCTTGGAAATGCTTGTCTTGCAGAATTAACGTCTGCCAAACTATCAGTTCTCTAGATGTATCACTCCAAAACCACCCAGAGAAAATGGGGCCAACAACACCTACTGGTGAATGCTGAGCCTGTAGGTGATGGGGGGAGAAACCACGAGTGCGGGTTCTGCTCCTGTGAGGAGTGTGCGGTGGGGAAGCCTGGGGGCCAAGGCTGGGAGGGCGAGGGCCCTCGTGGTGGATGGAGACAGGAGGCCCGTGGAGACTAGTGACACGGTGCACAGAGAAGTCCATGGGCCACTGAGTGACTGCAGGCTGGTGCCCTCATGAGGTCACAGGGAGTTGAATATGTCCAAAGGAGAGGAAGAAAAGGGCATGAAGTGGGGTACAGTAGGGATTAGTGAGATCAAGGCTAAGATGTGACCTTTAAATCTGAGGAAGAGAGAACCTTAGATGCAGCCATTCCCTTGGTGTGGCAGGCTTGAGGACATCCGGGACTCCATGGCAGCTGGGGGTGGAGGCGGCCACCCCAGCTGCATCTTGGGGGCTCAAATAAGACAGGGTGGGGAGAGGCAAGTGGTCAGTAGAATCTGAGTCATGTTCGTGTGCTCCGAGCCTGGGGAAAGGGCGCCGACTCTGTGTGTGTGTGTGTGTGTGTGTGTGTGTGTGTGTGTGTGTGTGAGAGAGAGAGAGAGAGAGACAGAGACAGAGATTGAGAGACACAGGATCCAGTCTTGTGGGTCATTTCAATTTTTTTTTTCATTTTTCAGTTCCCTCAAATGATCCTCCTTTTCTGCCTGGAACATTTTAATTTTAACAAAATTTGTGGCGTCTCTAAGATGTTTCCCTCTACTGAGCTGCTCCCTTTACGGACACCGGCAGTACTTTCTTTTTCTCATTGTTCTTCCTTAAGGCAAAAACGCAGACAAGGCAAAGCCTAACCTTCCAAGGGCAGCGAATGGTGAAATTGATCAATGTCCGGTCGGTTTATGTGAAGTATTCACTTGAACCTTAATTAGTATGTTTTGTTTATTTTTGCTGGTTTATTTGCCTCTATCCAAGGGAAATTTCTCACAGAACAGAGAATTCTATCTCAAAACCTTCATGTAGTTAAATATCTTCCTTGGTGAAAACCCCAGGCTGATCAAATGGAGAGTCCCGTTTGCTCAGGGGCCAGGTGGGAGGTCCCCGCCTGCCTTAATGCTCTCAAGCTGTCACTGCCATCGTGGGGATGTTAGGTCAAACACAGAAGCCGGCCACGAAGGCGTGTGTTTTCTTCTGGTCGCAGGAAGGATGGGGAAGGGCAGCATGGGATTGTTCCCACAGAGTCTGAGGCAACTCATTTATATGTGCAGGCTAGGGGCAGAGCATGGGCTAATTAATGGTTTGCAAGTTATAATAAACTAGACAAATCTTGGTTATCCACGGATTTAGACTTTAGACTTGCTTATTCTCCTTTCACGAGATGTAAATACAGACAACAATGAATTCTGAGGTCGAACCTAAATTCTTGGCATTTAGCACTCTTGCAATGAACTTTGATAGCCCGGTGTTAAGGCTTCAAGAAAACAGCTTTCTGTTTCTGGAGGAGTAAGAAGCTTCGTCTTGGCCTAGTGAAATATTGATAAGGCTCTGATTTGCAATGATTTTCTGTCTTTGCTGATTTTCTCAGTCTCTAGTCAATTCACATTTCTCTGTGATTTGCACACATCCAGAGTCAGATGAAATTAGGCCAGAGAGATTTCACGGGTGCCCACAGTGACAGCGATGTCCCCAGATATAGAAATTTGCCATTACATGGCTTCTTTATGTGGTCTACCATAAATATTTTATTCAGCCCTAAACGGAGCAGCTACTCAATTTGGTGATGATGTAGATATTGTGAGATTTTCTGTCCTTCGTTTAGAACATACTAACTTTTAAACTGTCTGTAAGATACAAATTTTGGATATGTAGATATTAAAATCAACAAACAGATCTATCTGTGTTTATTTCACAAATTAGGTATTAGTTAAGCCACATGAAATTGCCATTATTTGATCATTTTTACGTATAGAAGGCAATTTCTTATAGCTAAGCCTAAATAATATTCTTGTGGTGCATGGATAAAAGTGATCAGAAAGAATTTGTAACAGAGCTTAGAGTTCAAATGGAACAAATAAGAATCTATAATTTACTGGAATCTCTCTGAGATCTTTCGTCTTCATGAAATTTTATGCATTTAAGGCAGTTGATGTTGACGCTGTACTTTTTAACAGAAAAACTACAGGAGCACAGAGACCCAAAGGAAAGCATTATATTTCTCCTCATAAGGACTGTAAGACCAAGGACTTGGGATTCCCAGGTTCACAAGAGGATGAAATGATGACTGAAGTAGGTTTATTGCATGTAATGAAACACGCTAACCTGTATGACTGTTTTGGTTGTTTAGTGACTTGTTTTGGAAACTTCACAAAAATAACAACGCAGATATTTATACCCCTGATAATTACAGCCAATAGTTATTAAGTACAAAAGCAGACACATGCCATCCTCCAGGAGTAGTCACTTACCACGCAGCACAGTCAATGCAACAAATACTATTATTATCTCCATTTTTTCGCAGGAAACATCACATGGCACATCAAAGTCCAGTAACTTGCCAAAACCGCACATCCGTTCAGTGCTCCCTCATGACAAAGTAACGCGTGCATTTGTGTGGATGTGCCTGCAACGCCAGGTATTACAAAATACTGTTGATTTTGCTATAATCTCTGCAGAGGGTCCTAGTTTTCTGCCACATTTGTGAATTCTCAAGGTTGTCTTAACACAAGGAACTATTAAACAGCCTAGAGAAACATACTGGGAGAAGGTGGAGAAGAAGAAGGCCATTTAAGACAGTATTTTCGCGTGTGATCTTCCGCATCCAAACCGACAGGAGGAAGGAGTCAGGGCAGCGGCGCTTTGCCTCTGCCCTGTGACCCTCACACCGAGGCGCGGGGGCAGGCCCCGGCCACAGGTGACAATGTCCGGGGTGTTCCTGGCTGTTGGGCCCCGCATGTCATCCAGCGATCCCAGCGCTGACACTTGCTGGCTGGAACTCAGCCACACCCTCAACTGCTCCCGCCTCTCACGTGCATGTGCTGTGTTGAGACGGTCATGCTCTGCGGTGTTCTCCTGTGTTTCTTGGTTCAGCAGAGAAGAGCCAAGAATGTGAATTGGTGGGAGAAGATAGGACCCCGGGGGGCAAGGGAGCCGCCTGGCCCCCCAGCTCCGCGGGCGTGAGCCATGAATGGGGACCGGTCCCAGCGGGTGGACACCTCACCAGGCCCCGTGGCGCCTCCCCACCAGGACAGACAAGCATCTTGATTTTTTAACAAGCTCTTGTCAACTCTCTTCTGTCTCTCTGACAGTTTGGCCATGGTCTTTAGCAAAGGCCGTTAATTACCGTGCTTGCATGTTACCACGAAGGCAGCATCGTCTTAGGGAGGAAATCGGGCACTGCTGTTATGTTGGGTGGACCCACGGGGCCCCCAGGGTGCAAGCGGGGCGGCAGTCATGCAACCTGCACACACCTGCATGGTTTAGTGAATCTTGACGCTGGGCTCTTCTCCCGGGAAGGATTCAGGAAGCAGCCCCATGGCAGAGCCCGTGGTGGCCGGAGAGGCACCCCCCCCGGGCTGACAGGCTGGTCTCTGGCCCCGTGCTCTTCCCTGCAATAAACTTGAGGCTCAGGTTGCCGTTTTCCTTCTGAGTCCGACATCCTTGTTGGTGTGTGCACTTTGCAAGGGGAGGACCTTCCCGGCACTGCAGCCCCTTGCTTCTTTGGTCTCCGCTCCCTGGTTCTGATTTCACCACCCCTTCCAGAATGGAAGGTGCCCTGCACCACGCAGCACCTTCCAGGGTGAGGTGGGGAGGGAGGCCACTGACCCCAGAGGAGGCTGGGAACCGCCTTATTCCAGCACCTCTAAGGCTGAGGCCCCGGCCAAGGCCACGAGCGGGCTGGGACTCCAGTCGATCCGAGAAGCACACAGAGCTGGACAGACCGGTCCCGATCCTGGAGTCCCCGGTGCCTGAGAAAAAGCTCAGAACCAGCACACAGACCACAAACGGTGTGTCACGCAGGCAGTGACCTTGGAGGGCGGCCCTCCCTGCCCAGGGCAAGGGTCGGGGCGACTTCTCTGATGAATAAGTGCCAGCATATTTTAGATACTCAGGAATTCCTAAATTATATTTTGCCAAATTTAACTTAATTATCCTGTTTCCTGTTTTTCAGATTGCAATTATTATGTAACTTTATTCTGTTTAACTTAGTTTGATTTTTAAAGTCTTTTATTTTTATCTATTTATGTATGATGTATTTTTTAATGTTTATTTATTTTTGAGAGAGAGAGGAACAGAGTATGAGATGGGGAGGGGCAGAGAGAGAGGGACACAGAATCCAAAGCAGCTCCAGGCTCTGAGCTGTCAGCACAGAGCCTGACATGGGGCTCGAACTTGGGAATGGCGAGATCATGACCTGAGCCGAAGTCAGATACTTAACCTACTGAGCCACCCAGATGCCCCGATGTATTTTATTTTTTATAGTTTTATGTATTCACTATTTTTTCTTTATATTGTTTTTATAAAAATAATATCATATGTCTTTTACTGTGACTCTTGTCTGGATTCCAGGTCCCCTGAAGACAGGTTATTCTGCTTGATTTGAATCACTGACATCTAATGGTCTGTAGGTAAATCGACTTGACTTTCCACTGGAAGGAAGGACGACATCATAATAATTTTGCCGGGGCCACAGGCAGAACTGTCAGTCGCTCACTGATCTAATGGAAAGGCCATCAGATGGAGGAGATGATGCTTCTGCTTCTTGGGATCTGCTCAGTGACCCAGACGATGTGCAGAACAGTGACCAATGACTTCTTTGCTGTAGTTTTTCGTTGAAATCGCCTGGTGCAAAAGCAAATAAAATGCCCACCAGACGGGCTGTGCATATCGCCTACACAAAATCTGCTCTAAGGTTGTAGCCATTGGTACAGGTAACAGGATCCGATTTTTCACATAAGGTCCAGGCATTTCCGTAATCGCCCCTCAGTGCCTGGCGTTTACCTGCTTTGTTTTCCATTCCCATTTTATATATAATTGTATGCCTAGGCCCCATCAATATGCAGGTTAGCGCTCTAAAATGAAACTATAAATTTCAATTTGGAGAAAATAAGCCCTCATTTGGGTTCATAAGTTTCAAATAACACATTACCATTGGCTACATCAAGTTTGCATTTCTAATGTTATTTTATGCATTTGACAATAGATGTTCCACTCTGCTCCGGAGAGGAGAGCAAGTGCATATGAAATGTAAGGCTGCTTAAAATGTAGGAATTTATTAGAGCTGTCAGTCAGCCCTGACAAGAGAGCTCACTTATTTCTGAGGATATTTGAGACACCTGTGCTCCCCCCATTGTCTGCGGGCTCTGAGGTCTCGGAATCCTGTCTCCAGCACGTCTTCAAAATATTGTCTCCACATTTTTAAGGGCCTGAAAACAAAGCAGAGCCCCGATACTCAAAAAGGAAAATTCCCCGGCGCCGGGCTGGAAGCTGGGGACGGCTCCCGGGAGGGGCTCGGTGCCCGGCCAGGCGCATGCGCAGCGATGCCGCCCCGTCCCCGCAGCAGCCACGCTGTCTGCGCCCCTGTGGAGGCAGGAGCAACTGTCCGGTGATGCTTCTGCTGCTCTCATCAGCATGGATCGTGGGGTTGTTTCCAAGAATGCTTTGACCTTTCACTAAACGGAGGTGCCGACCATCGAATAAGACCGTACCATGTAGCGATCTTGAGCAAGCCTCCACTCAGCAAAGCCAGGGGTGAACGCTTTCTTTCAGAACAGCCTCCGTTCTCTAGGAGAAAAGCCGTCATGCTGGCCCCTGTGTGCGTGCATGGTTCGAGGCAGAGTGGTTTGTCAGGGGAGAGCTCCGTGTTCTGTCGGCCATGTTTCCCAGCATCACACGGATGTTCTCCTGCAGAACGTCAGGTGAAGGTTGAACTGCTGTCATGGTATGTCCAGCTCCGGTCCCAGCTGAAAGCGGGAGAGGGTGTGTTCTCCAGACAGAGAGGAGCTGTGGACATGCACAGTTGGAAACTACTCCCCACAGGCACCGACCAGGGGTGTTTACCTACCACCCGCGCCCCCCATCATGACTGAGCAGCCGAGTGGAACACTGTGATCACAGACGCTGTGTTGGCTTCTGCAGGGCTCAGCTCACCCCTCTGTGCTCACCCCTTTGGCCGCAGGACTTTGGCACCCTCTCATTGCAGAGCGGCCTCCGCCCGCCCTTTGAATCGGGCTGGCCGACAGCAAGATGCTGCAGCGGTCGTGAGCCCAAACACTGTGCCTTCTCTAATTCTCAGAGCCAGATAGCCCCGCACGGGGGCAAGCCCAGATGAACCTCCAGAGAGGCAAGGGTCCCTGGAGAGAAGCCAGCATCCCGGCCCTGTGCTCACGACCCCGTGGCTGATCACAGAGGTGAGCACCAGCCCAGCCCGTGCACTGATGAAAGCTTACTGTTTGACATCCCGGAGCCAGGCGTGTTTGTTACTCTATAGCTAACTGATACATCGTAACCGCTATCACTGTAACTCCCCCCATGTGTCAGCATCAGCTAGCGTAGTGGACTTTTGCTTTCACGCATTCATTACCTGAATTAATTTCTATGAAAATTTTCAAGAAAGATAATATCCGCTCCATTTTAAAAACGTGGAGGCCAGGGTTAAGACACGGTCATGGTTCGTGAGCCTGTGTCTGTGTTATGCCAAAATTTTAGCCATCCCGTTTCTTCTTTCTTCCATGCAGCTCTGAGGCTCTAAGAATTGGGATACACGTCCTCACTTTGACCAGAAAGTCATGTGACAACACGTCTTCTCTGTGTGTGGACCTCAGGCCCCACTCTGCCATTCACCCCAGCTGACCCCACAGGTGGTCCGGTCTGTACTGTTTCTTCCCCTCTGGGCTTCCAGGCTGCTCTCCGCCTCCCTCTTCTCCTCGCTGGAGCTGGTAGATCCACACGGCCACCTGGCAGCCGAGAAGCGACCTGGTGCCTCTGCCATCCCTGCAGAGCCCGCCAGGGGAGCCATTTTGTGGGCGGAGCCAGTGGGCCTGGGAAAAATAAAGTCACTGCATGATTTCCGCAGCTAATGAGTCACTGCCCTAGCATGAGACCCACCACCAGGTTCACAGACACACCTTTTTTTTTTTTTTTTTTTTTAATCACCTCAGGGATTGTTTTGGAGGAAATCTTGGAGTAGTTGTCTCTTTGTGTACTTCTCAAAGACCATGTGGTGGGTCTCGGTCCCTTGACATTGGTGCAGGGTATTAGACATAACCGTGATACACAATACACAAACGCACTCACACACTGTGCACACATACACATACGCACACACATGCAAGCACCTTGGACACGCATTTGTGCACACAGAGGCCTTAGCCTGGGCAAGATCATCTCCTGCCACATTTCAGCTCAAATTGTCTGTTTAGATCTGTATCCATTCCTGTGGCTACACTGTCTTCGGAAATTCCAAGATAAAACTTTTTTAAGAAAAAAAAAGTTTTCAAAAAAACAAATGTGTCTTAAGAAAGAAAATTAATTCCCCTTCTCAGGAAGCTGGGGAAAACATCTTAGAGTTCTGTCTTTAAAAGTCTGCGAGTTGGAGTAACCACGTGACTCTGTGTTCTCAGTTTGCACTTTGCATGCTTGGATCTCATACCAAGGAGAGACAGATATGGATGGTGAAGCCCTTGTTTTATCTCTTTTGAAAATAAAAAAAGGCTCTTGCAGAAAAACATTAATATGAATCACAAGGCATCCAGCATGAAAATAAAGGAGTGTTTCCCACAATCCATGTCTTGATATTATATTGGGAGAGAATTTTTTCCACGAGCAGAAAACCTCTATTATCATATTCTCCCAAGAGCAGCACTAATGGTCTGAATCCAGAATTTATTTTCAAGTGAGAGGGACAAATTGGCTTAAAACGCAGCCATTTGTTGCCAGATGAGTTGACGAAATATTTAGGCATGCAAGGGTCATGCGTTCATTGAGGAAAAGAATAATTGATTTCGGAATGGCTGAGTTGTGCCTGTCGGCAAGCTAGAGAGTCTCGTGTAGGGCTGAGGTCTTCCACGTCTCACACAATAGTGAGACGGAGGCTGTCCGGAGATTCCTTCATCCACACGCCCCGGCTCGCCCTCCCCTCTCCCCATGTCGGGAGAGAGAGCCCTCACGCCTCTACCTCCACGCTCCACCCTCAGCTTCAAGCCGGTTTTTATTAAACTTAATAGATTGCTCATTCTTGCTAAGATGCCACAATCCCACCCCCGGGATACTTGCATTTTGAGAATGTCAGAATTTGAAGAAAAGACATGATGTTCAAGTGACAGGCCAACACTGAGCAGTGGAGGAGGGACATTCTGGTCTGTGGGCATCCTGGCACCTGCAGGCATGGGGCTTGGCCCTGGCTCGTGGCTACGCCCGCCAAAAATGATGCTTCCTTTATAGTTTTGGCCATCAACGTTGAGTGGATTCCTCAAATCAGAATTTCTGCATATATTCTTTTGGCTATTAAGTTTCCTGATTTTAAGTTCCTCTCTTCTTTGTTCATATGGCATTGAATTCTAGATTATTTGGAAAGTAGAAAGAGCACATAGGAATACTTGCTCCAAACTCCTCACTTTACAGTTGAGGACGCAGAAGTTGCAAAGTCAAGGGACTTGTCCAAGTTCACAGGATATTGGGCCATGCAGAACCTGAGCACCTGGCCCGTCTGCGCAGTGCGGTACCCTCTCGCTGACACTGGTCTTGGGGGCCTCAAGCACTCCAGTGGTCCAGGCAGTGCTGAGAATGATCTGGACTCTGCAGACTTTACCAGTGCCTCTGTTCTGCAAAAAAAAAAACAAAAAAACAAAAAAAAACCCAAAAAACAAAAAACAAAAAACAAAACCAGGGACATAACCTTATTGGATTATTCTGAAAAGTTCAAATGAAGAGCTTGGGTAGTTTGAGCACAATATATGAAAAACATGCAAAATGCATTTATGTTTAATAAAGAAGAAGGTTGGGGGCGCCTGGGTGGCTCAGTCGGTTGAGTGTCCAGCTTCGGCTCAGGTCATGATCTCACGGTTCGTGGGTTCAAGGCCCACATCGGGCTCTGTGCTGACAGCTCAGAGCCTGGATCCTGTTTCAGATTCTGTATCTCCCTTTCTCTGACCCATCCCTCCTCATGCTGTCTCTCTCTGTCTCTCAAAAATAAATTAAAAACATTAAAACGTTTTTTTTTAAAGAAGAAGGTTGGTGGTGAGAGGGATGTTAAATGTTTCTTTTCAAGAGTCCTTATTAAATCCCACTGGAGAGGCCCTGGTTCCAGAGTCCACACGTCCTGATGGCTCCCACACAGGAAGAAACCGCAGCGCAGAGGGGAAGAATGTGAGCCCAGGGACCTAGGTGGGATGCAGGGTCCTTCCGCCTTGCTTTACGGAGACATGTAAACATTTAAACAAGAGCACAAGCTTCTTGAGCAGACATACCTGGCAATACTGAGTTTGTATAATTCATACCCTCATTTTCTTCAAGGAGGTGATAACATTTGCAAAAAAGAGAGAGACACATACGCACATATGCATGCAAGTAAGTTCTGTTAGTGAAAATTTAAAAAATACTTTATTTGTAAGCTTTTATTATGTGTTTTTAAATTTCTATTTTACAGAGAGAGTACAAGCCAGGAAGGGGCAGAGAGAGAGAAAGAGAGAGAATCGTAAGCAGGCACTAAGCTCAGTGCAGAGCCCAACAGCGGGGTGGACCCCTGACCCTGGAATCATGACTTGAGCCAAAAGCGAGAATCAGACTGAGCCACTCAGAAGCCCCAAAATACCCTAAGATACAAAAAGAGAGACAAAATATTATCAAATACATCAGTTGTAATTTGGTTAGAGTGCATTTAATGTTACTGGTCCTGGCCATCACAGCAGAGAAGGAAATAGGTCATACTCTGTCTGGTGGAAGGGGACATGCCTGCTCATCCGGGGTTTTTTCCTTTTGTGTTGTTTCATTTCACTTTAATTCTGAAAGAAAATCCTTGCTTGTTTCCTGAGATTAGGGCCCTAAGCCACACCCCAGCCCAGGTCTCCACCCGCCGACTTCAGAAGCTCAGTGCTCCCTCCCCCCTGGCTCCCACCTCCCGGGCAGGGCCGGGTCCCCCCTCACATGGGTGGAGCCTCTGTTTGGGGGTGGTCCCCCCAAGCAGATGACCTTCTGGCCCGGTCCCTGTGTGTACTTGTGGAGGGACTTTCTGCAGCAGCATGGCCAGGTGTGACCTCACTAAGGTCCTGCTTTGCCCCATGTGACGGTTAAGTGTCACCTTGACTGGGACATGGGGCACCCAGACATCTGGCCACCACCATCCGGGGTTTCTCCGTGAGGGCGCTTCCGGAGGAGACTAGCATTTGAATTCACAGACTGACTCAAACAGGGTGATGGAGCCCATGTAGTGGCTCCACCCCCTACACTGGGGACCTAACAGAGCACAAAGGAAGTGCGGCTCCACCTGCCTGGCCTGGAACCTGGTGGTTCTCCCTGCAGGTCTGGGGACTTGCCGGCTCCCTGATCACATAGGCCAGGTCGCCATTGTCCATGGTGCTCCGCATGTATAAATACCTCCCTAGGGTTCTGTCTGCGGAACTTGAAAACCCCCCTCCAGGTGTCCCCGGAGGAGGCAGTGAGGAGAGCGCACCCTCTGCCCTCCCCATCCGTTTCCTTCCAGAGACCAGTGCAGAAGTAAGGGCCTGTCTCCGCCAGGAGAGGAGGACCGCCAGGGCCAATAGGGCCAATAGTGGCAGAATGACAACATCAGCCGTCCCTCCTTAGGGGGCCTTCCTCCTTTGCTGCCTGGTTGGGACTCTCCCACCTCTTCAAAGAAAGCCTTTCACTGTCATTGCAAGGTGCGTTGTTTACTCCTCCATGAACACTGGCGGTCTCAGCCACAGAGCCGTCACGAGGCTCCCAGCGGGTCAGCTTGGGCTCTCCAGTGCACCGTAAGATTAAATTCTGTCCCCTCCACCTCTTGCAAGAAGAACTCCTTCATCACCATGCCCGGAAACAGCCTGGGCAGGCCCCTGGAGGCATGTCTCTCTTGCAGGGACCCGGCACGGAAGGGCTGTCTACGTGCCTCAGGCAGGGGCGGAAATGAAGGGAAACCACAAAAACAGGGCGATTGGATTGTCCCCAGGCAATGACACCCTTCATGTTTTCCGGCTCCGACTGTGCGGTTCAGCATGTCTGAATTGGACCTGACCCATCTTTTCAGCTCGCCATGATCTGGTCGTGAGTCTACAGAAGAGGGCAACGGGCCCTGAGAAGTCTCTGCAGCTGCGCAGCCCGGCCAGGTGCTATCCCACCGAAGCAGCCGGGGACGAAAGGCGGCAGCCACGGGGCTGCCTCGGTCCTTGATCCGCGCTCCGGGATCTTTACCCTGTTCCTTTGAACTCTCTCCAGCCGGGCGTCTTGTCTCAGCTTCCAGCAGGAGTTCTGTCGCAGCCATGAACATGGCACCGGCTGGAGCCCACGTTCAAGTGTGCTGGTCGTGAGCACGAACGTTGTCTACAAGCTGTCCCCGGGCCATGGGCTCCAGCTACGCTGGTCTGGATCAGGGACGTGCAGGCACATGAAAGCCTTTCTTGAAACTCTCACTTTTAATTGATAGACTCTGCCCACTTCAGACGTCCTCTGGTTTTGATACAGCGCTTGGGCTATGCACAGAGACCCTCCATGGAGGCTGGGGAAGTGAGCTCGGGACCAGGAGGCTGGGATGAGATGGTGGGTGAGGGTCGCTTCCGGTCTGAACGGAAGGTCGGGTGGACAGGAACAGAGATCACCCGAGAACTGACAAGGGGGCGGGGTCAGAGCTGTAGTAAGAGACTGGCGCAGCAGCGATTTCTGCGTATATAATATTAACGCATAATTCGCAGATTACTAAATTCTCGCTGGAAGACATTTGTATTTGGAATCGCTGATTCTTTTCCCTAGAAATGTGATTTGGAGTTAAATGCTAATAACAGAGTTGAGTACTTAGATTTCTTTTCTTAGACATTTTTGTCACATAGGAACCAGTATCATCACTGAACAAAGGAAGTAAGTCCCGTGTTTGGGTTCAGGAGCGGGGCTCCTTGGTTTTCCTATGGTTATTACATTTCATTTCTTCTGCCAACATTTGTCTTAAGGTAAAGAATAGGATTTCATTTTTCAATTCCCTGGTTTAGAAGTGGACAGAGTGTTCCCCTCAAGGCATAGCTGGGTGGCGTACAGCCCAGGGCTGATCAGGAGACGCGGTGGAGAGAAGAGAGAAGGATGCAGTCCGGGGGCCACACACAGCAGGAGGAACAGCCCCGGGATCCTACGCGAGGGACCTTGACCTCCTTTCCGGCCCCCAGCGGGCACTGGCAGGTGTGAGGGTCCTGGGGTATGTGAGCCAGACGGGGAGGTCACTTTCCCGAGGCTCATTCATTTACAATGAAAACAAAACAAAGAAGAGAAGGAAAATTAAAAATAATCAGAACATTTATCTTTTTTATAAAGATTTTTTATGTTTTTTTTTATTATTGAGATACACAGAGCATGAGTGAGTGTGGGAGGGTCAGAGAGAGAGGGAGACACAGTATTCGAAGCAGGCTTCAGGCTCTGAGCTGTCAGCACAGAGCTCGACTTGGGGCTTGAACTCAAAACTGTGAGATCATGACCTGAGCCAGAGTCAGATGCTTAACCAACTGAGCTACCCAGGTGCTTCCTTTTTTTTAATAGACGATGAAGCAAAGTAAAAATGTACCTTCTGCCTGAACTGAACAAAGAATCCACTTTGATACTGAAGTCACACCAACAGACTAGCAGATGCAGCCCCCTGACTCGGGACAGCGAGGTGCCTGTGCGGGTGGCAGGGGACCAGGGGGCCGCGGGAGAGCCGGGAGAGACCCCACCTCAACGGTAGGGCGCACTAGGTGGCCACTTGCTCTCCCGTCTGGGCTGCCCAACGGTCAGCTGGCTCATTAGTGGCCTGTGGCCTTTTTCTCTGGGGGCAGAAATAATCACTTCTCTGGGGAGGGCCCTGCAGAGGCAGGAAAGTGGCAGAGACAGATCGTTCCTGGACTTCCTGATAGAGGACTCTGTAAATAGATCCTACTTTTCAGTTGCCCTGTTGGAAGGGACCTCCTCTGAGTGCTGGTGGCTGTGACTGGACGTGGCACCCCAGGACCTCTCTCCAGTCTGGCCCGGGCTCCATGCGCTTGTCCTCAGCATCCAGAGTGACTTCTCGGATTCCATGCACATGGTGACAATTAAGAGGACACAATGGTGCGACCGTGTCCCCGTGACAGACGCAGGTTGGCTGCTTCTCATAACAACCTCCCGGGCACATGGAACAAAGGGCCCAGGCCTGTCTGCACTGGCCCGAGAGCCACCGGTTCCAAAGGCCCCGCCCTGCTCAGAGGCCTGGAGCCCGGCCCTGGCGCTAGCACGGTAATGGACTCGGATGCCTCCCACGCCCACGACAAAGGCATGGGTTCCCGGGATGGGAAAGTAGCGAGCGGGGACACAGCTCATGTTGGCTCCAGGTGGACCCTCTGGACCTGCCTGAGGGTGCAGGCTGTGTCCTACCAGGACCGGTCCACAAGGCTGAGTGTGTGTGGTTCGGTGTAGACAGAGTCCCTGTGCTCACCGCGCAGCCCTGTGGGCCTGGGGGGACGGTGAGGTTGCCCGGTTCTCTGGGAGCCTCTACGACCTCACGTGTGGGACCACATGCCTCTCCCTTCTCTCCAAGGAGGGGAGGGAGTGCATCCTGAGACCCCAGAGGACAAGGTCCCAAAGCGCCAGCATCCTGCAGGGCAAAGAGCTCCCTTCTGGGCAGTTGACCACAGACAGTGTCAACAACCACCATGGCAGGGCTGTCGGCGGGCCCCCAGGGAAACCTCGGGGACTCCTGCAGGTGCGGAGACCCAGCCCCGAGTGCGGAGTGCCAGGGACCCGCTGGGTAAGCGAGGGCACAGAGAACTCTCCCCGATCCAAGCTGACCTCTTGTTCTCCTGTGATCTCTTCGAGTTCAGTCTCCAAGGCAGGGCTTAGACTAGTCGCAGAGGTGGAAATACCAGCAACGTCAGTGACAAAGGACACACACCGCCCCCACCAAAAAGTAGGTCTTTGACACCGAGGGTGGGGGGAGGGGTCGAACCTGGTGTCAAGACAGGTCCCTGAACGCGGTGGCACCGGCCCCCGGCAGTTAACAACTATTATATAAACATGATGGAATGTGCCCCGTGTTCTGACTGATGGAAAAAACCCGGTCACTAGCCACTGGGGGCTGCCCGGTGCCCTCACGGCTCTCCAGCTGCGACCCAGCTGTTTATGTTTCCATAAAACCCGGCGCTCTTAACAAGGAGTTTGATGGAGTGTTAACAGTCTTCAGCTTCAGGTCGAGCTGTTAACCAACAAAGTCGTCATTAACTGCTGGTAATGACTGAGTTTCTTGGGATTATTGCTTAATTATGAACTTGATCGTAGGAGTCTTGCCTTCTGACTCAGACAGTATTTTTCCATCAAGGTCGCTCACGGCGACCTTCCTTACTCGGGGGTGCTTCTGGGCCAGTTCAAGCCGCAGGAGAGGCTGGTGTGGTGGGCGGCAGGGCCCCCGGGGGGGCTGCCCCGAGCTTCTGCAGGCCCGCCTTCTCTGCCCGCATTCCGCAAACACGGACGCCTGCTGGTAACACGTGATTTCTTAGGGACCGTAGATGCTCTGCCAGCAGAAAGGAGGCTGGCCCAGTGGGGCAAATTCTGCATCACAACTGGCCGAAAGGAGCTAGGATGCAGGAATGACCCCTCATTTCCCCAAACGCACACGCGCACACACGCACCCACGCATGCACACGCACGCACGCACGGGCGCACACACTCCTACATCCGGGGAGTGACTCACAGATAACGTCAGAGGGTCTAAATCTCACGCTCACTCACAGCATGTTACTCTGCAGGAAAGTGTACTGACTTCCAAGTCAGGTCACCCAAAATCAGGAGGGTGTCAGTGGCTGATGATTTCCCCCGAAATGAGTACCTGCACTTCCAGAATAAGTCGGAAACGTGCAGGGACACGATGTGTCGCAGCCTTTGTGACGCGCTCAGGCCACCGCAGGCCTCTTCCTTCCAGAGCGGCACTTTCAAGTAGCTCTGAGGTTCTGGAAATTTCCGTTTCACATTGGCAGCGGGCCGTGCACCTGCAGGAAGTGGAGGCTGTTTCCTGCTGCTCGCTCTTAGCGCAGAGCGGGGGAGGGGTTTGTCTGCCTCCCCATGGACGTTTCCATTTAGCTGCACACAGTTCGCTGCTCTTCCCCATGTCGTCTCCGAGAAAACACCGACCAGGCGTCTCCCCTGGGAGTCGCTCCGGAAACCACTGCGGAACGAGGCCGAGGAGTCCATTCTCACACTTCACTTTGCAAACGTCATTTGGGTTTGGCCTTTGTGAGCACAGGCCTTCATGCCCGTCCTCCAGGGCCCCCCGTGTGCCTGGGAGAGAGTGGTGTTGGTCACAGAGGCACATAGAGAAGAAGTTCCTGGCAAGAGGCACCTGCTGGTGACATAAAAGAAGCTCGTGTGACTGAAGTTTGCTCAGTGAGCCCAACTACTGCCTTGAGGGATGGGCCCCAAGCCCTACAGCCCGCCGTCCTGGCTCCCCAGACCCGAGGAGCCTCAGGACAGTGTCTCTGGCTGGGAGTGGGCAACAAGCTCATGGCTTAGCTGCAGGGACACCTCGGGAAGGAGGGAGGAGCCATGAAGTTGAAGGTCATGGGCCTCCCAGATCCCTTTCTTAAGACCTCAGCCCTGAGGGGTAACTAAGTGAAGAGAACCCCAAAGGCAGATAAAGGCATGGGACTCTATGAAGTGCCACCCTGGGTCACCAGGTCACCCCAGTCATCAGGCTCTGCAACCTTGAGGACCTGGGGAGGCACCCAGTCAAAGTCTCCTGCACCTCCTGGGCTAGGCAGGGACCAAGGTCACTAAGCTTGCTGGGCACTGGACAGAAGGTTGCTGGTACGGGGGGGTGGGGGGGAAGAAGAGGGCACACTGCCACCCCTATCCAGGCTCAGTGTGGCACAGAGGCCAGTGGAGGGTGCCTCGGAGTGGGAGACACAGAGACTCTATCAGAAATTGCATCAGCCCAGGGCAAACAGGTGTCAGGGGACAGGAGGGACCAGAGGGTGGGATTCTCATTCCCCAGGACCCTGACCTTCCCCACTGACCCAGGGAGGCAATCTAGCCCCTGCTCCAAGTAAGTCCTGTCTGATGCCAAGAAACGGGCCAGGGGGCCCCCAGGGATGGAGCCATGGAACAAAGGAATCAGTGACACTCTTGAATCAGCCTGCGCTGTAGGCACTAGGGGCCATTTAGTTGAATGGGATTAGTCAATTAGCAAACACAGCAAAGTAAGTCGCTAAGTGCTTGGCGTGTTGGATTGCAGCGTGTGTGGGACTCTGACCCCATTGGCTGTGGTGTGCGGGTCTTTGTCAACACCCCTTCCCCTCTGCTCCCCGAATCTCTACGGGCTCTCGTGCCAGGATAAGAAAGGCCTAAGGGACGTTTTCCTCCCTCTGCCCCTTGTTTGTAAAAAACTGTTAACATGGATTTAGGGGAAAGTATTTTGTAGACCCGTTTCTCTGTGCCAGAACTAAATGAAAACAATACTAAAAATGCCTTTGAACGTGTTCCACAAATTCGAAAGAATATTTATAAACCGGGCTTAGGAACACACACTACCCGGCCTCCCTGTGAACAGCAGGATTCATCTGGTGAAGACAGAGCTTCAGGCCCCCAGCACCTCTGCCCTGCACCCTGCACGTCATCTCTGGTGGCTGATCAAGGCCCCACAGCCCTGCGGACAAGACTCCACCCAAACTGGATTTCAGACAATTACTGTCAGCAGCACAGGCTGTGTGCTTAGATTCTCACCCTTAATGAAATCAAATAATATTGGTGCTGAATAAATATGCTATCGGCTCCCAGAAGGTAAAATTAACCAGCCCCCCCCCCCCGTCTCTCTCTCCTTAGTAGCACCGAGCTGGACACATCTCCAAAGGGATGCAACGGACACTTGCAGAATATAGAGTCTGGCAGAGAAGCAGCAGAATTATCTGCTGCAGAGGTGGCCTTTGGTATTTTAGGTCACAGACACACTGTGTTCTGGAAAGAAAAGCATGATTTATATCAAGCTTCTTATAGCAAACATGCTTGTTAAAGCATACTGGACATAAGGCAATGGTGTGTGCATCTATATCTCTAATCACACACACACACACACACACACACACACACACACACACAAAGTCACATGCTCATAGTTTAAAGAATTTACAAATTGTACAGACGCGGAAGTTATACAGAAATCTTACTTATGGTAGTTGAGTCTGGAGTTTGCTTACATTCTAAGTTTGGGTATTTTTCCCTTACATTTTTCCACGTCATCTCTGACCTCATCTGCAGCTCCTAAGGAGGAGAGACGGCTTGGCTCTTGTCACAAAGAGGGTCTAACGGCAAAGTGGCTAGGATACACCTCAGGCTCTGTGCCGTGTGGCCCCAAGGTTGCGGTGGTCAGGGCTCTCTGGCAGCATTGGGGGTCCCCTGCTCTTCCCCGGGCCCCTGTGCAGCCCCCATCACAACATACAAGGAGACTGAGTTCAGTCTGGGATCACCACACCACAGAGAAACTTAATATTAAAATATTTACAAAGGGCCATGTAACATTTCTTCTTTGTGTGATGACCATGATACAGAATGTTGCATTGTTTGAAAGACCCAACTTTTCTTTAAAAATAAAACATCTTGGGGTGCCTGGGGGGCTCAGTCAGTTATGCTTCTGACTTCTGCTCAGGTCATGATCTCACGTCTTATGGGTTCGAGCCCCGTGTCAGGCTCTGTGCTGACAGCTCAGAGCCTAGAGCTGCTTTGGATTCTGTGTCTCCCTCTCTCTCTGACCCTCCCCCACTTGTACTTTATCTCTCTCTTTCAAAAATAAACATTAGAAATTTTTTTTAAATAAAAATAAATCATTTCACACATATCAAATGCAAGAGAATTATTTTTAAAGGGGGTTATTTGTCTTTTCTCCTGGATGTATTTCACATTTTCTAATACCTGAAAGGATGATGTTAATATACCATGTGGCCACGCCCCCATAATGTGAGGGAAGGCTCTGCAGGTGTTACTGTCTGGGGATTGATTATTGATGGGCGGGTTTTATGATCTTGTGAATCATTTGGCATTGTGCCTTATAAAATTGTGAGACAGACCAAGATTTTAGTTCAAATTAATAAATTCAAATTAAATAAAACTACACACTGGTGTGTAACTTGAAGTTGTGCAGTCACAAAACTACCAGGAAATATTAATGGTTTAATGAATAAGAAACCCAGCAAAATTAGCTATCTGGGAATATGAAAATTCTATGCTTTCCAGCCCAGTAAAACAATGTTCATTGTATAAAAGCTAAATAAACCATCAAGAAGAAGAAGACATGCTCACCAGGGTATAGACAGCTACTGGGCCCCTTTTGGACCTCACGTCACATTTTGCTGTGGTTCTCAAATGTGACTTGAAGATAAATTCATAAGATATGATTTCATTATACAGAATGTCTGAAAAACAACACAATAACCATTTCTAATTCCCAGCTTTAAAACTTGACTAAAGTAGTCACACTGGATGCAAGTATTAAAGGTTAAAATCATGAAACTGGAATTCGTGTAGCCTATGTGCTAGATCTAAAGGAACCTAGATCTCATAAACCAAGAGAAATGAATCAATAAATGAGTAGCAATGCTTTCCTTCTGCATGGGCCTCTCTGTTAATGGATGTAGCCTGCGGCTCTGTGGTGACTGATCATACCACATCTCCGACCAGATCCTGATAGCCCCAGGCTCCGGCTCCATGTGGCAGATGAGCCCCTGGGATCTAAGTGCTCAGGCGTGGACACTGTCCCCAGTGCTCCCCACCTTCTCATCACACACAGGAGCAGCCACTGTTCTTGCAGGAGCCAAAGAACCCATGAGAAGGGCCACGAGCACCGAGAAGGAAGGACAGGAACTCGCTGTTGGTGCTTAGAGCTGTTGGGATTCTTCCTGTAACTGATTGGAAGCCAACAAATTCCCAGAGGCTAGTCTGTGCCCCTCCTTGAGGTCAAGGATATTTTGGATTGGGGGCGCCTGAGTGGCTTGGTCAGTTGAGCATCCTACTCTTGACTCTGGCTCAGGTCATTATCCCAGGACTATGAGGTCAATTAAGCCCCAAATCCAGCTCTGTGATGAGCATGGAACCTGCTTGGGATTCTCTCCCTTCCTCTGCCCCTGCCCCCCACTCATGAGCACACATGCTCTTTCTCTCTCTCTCAAAAAAAAAAGATATTTTGGGTTGGAAGACATACATCAAGTAAGTATTGGAACAAGAATTAAAGTCCAAATTAGATAAATAGGTTGAAAGAGGTAACTTTCCAACTATGAATGAGTTCATCCTGAGACACTGAAGGAAGGCAGGAAGGTCATCGCTGAGGTCTGCAACAGACCCTGTGCCGACACGGGGCAGCGGCGGCCGGGGGATCCTCCCGAGGAGTGAGATGCTCGTGATTGGAAGGGAGACTCGGAAACTAGAGTTCAGAGAGCAGGACCACAACACTGGCTCAGAGGTGGCCCTGGGGCAGCCCAGGAGCACGTGGAAAAGAAGTCCGTAGAGATGACCCAGCCTCCCCAAGTGTACGTCAGGCAAACTCCTCTTCTTTGGGGAGGAGATTATGGATTTCTAGATGAGGAAAATTACACAGACATAGCTGAGTGTGAACATCAGTAAAACAGTTGTGAATATTATGCTCTTTCCTTCAGGACATGAAGGAGAAACATAGCGTATTAATGCACTTTATTGCTCATTAGTTCAAAGACAGAGCACTTGTGGGGAAGATCACTGGGTGTTATACGGAAACCAACTTGACCACAAACTACATATATTATAAAAAGACAGTTTCCCAAGGATGTGGTTTTACTGGCTCAAGGCCATGCTGCCTTTTGCCATCATGAAGCTGTGGACATTGAAGTCAAGTCACCCAATTTTTCTTGCATGGCATAAAGCTTGAAGTAATAATTTTTCTGGATGATAGAATAGCCAGAACATGTTTTTATCTTAGATGGTTAGTTCAATAGAACACAAAGCAATTTCCAGAAGTTGGTAATTTCCAGAAGTAGGTGAAGTCCACACCCACCCCAGTGGCCCTTATGTTGCCAACACTCAGAGAGCTTGGGGACCCTGGGTTGAAGGTTATTCCTAAGGTCATTGCTCCCAGACTGAGACAGTGCTAATGTGAGGGCCACACAGCTCAGATCTGAGCCACAATGCTACCCTGCATCCTGTGCTCTGACTTTAAGAGAGCAAAGACAAATCATGTCTGGTGAAGAAAAGATTTAGGCAAAAGAACTCAAAAATGGGTCAGAAGAAAGAGATCAGGCCTGTGTAGCTTAACAGAAAGAACAACTTGAGACACCTGGCGGGCTCAGGCAGTGAGTGTCCAACTTTGGCTCAGGTCACGATCTCATGGCTTATGAATTTGAGACCCATGTTGAGCTCTGTGCTGACAGCTCAGAGCCTGGAGCCTGCTTGGGGTTCTGTGCCTCCTTCTCTCTCTGTCCCTCTCCCTGCTCCCTTTTGCTTCTCCTCCTCCTCCTCCTCCTTTTCCTCCTTCTTCTTCTACTCTTCTCTCTCTCTTTCAAAAATAAATAAATATTTTTTTTTTAAAAAAAGAGAAGGAAAAACTTGGGAAGTTCTGGAAAACCAAAGCACAGAAAATGACCCCCAATATCTGAAAGTATTTTGTGTCAAAAAGAGGTCAGCTTATTTCTGTGTTATGCCAAGAGTTAGAGATAGAAGCAATCAACAGGAACTAAACAGGAATTTGACAGGGGGAAAATTAATAAAGCTGACTGAAGATAAACCGGCACCTTCTGAAGGCAGTAGGCTTCGCAGTGTGTGAGATGTTTGGGACATGGCTAAGGATCCCTTGCTGGAAGGTTCTTGAAAATCATTTCATTGCTGGCTTCATCCCCCATCTAGATTTGTGCTGTCCAACATCATAGAGTGTGTGGCACCAAACACGAGACGGGGGCATGTCCAAACCAAGATGTGCCCTGACCAGGACATCCCTGCCAAATGTCAAAGACTTGGCATAAACAAACAAAAGCAAAATATCTAATTGGTATACTTTCATAAGGATTGCATGTTTTTTATTGAATTTTTAAGGTTTATTTATCTACTTAGAGAGAGAGAATGTACACACAAGTGGGGGAGGGGCAGACAGAGATGGGGAGAGAATCCCAAGCAGTCTCCAAGCTGTCAGCACAGAGCCTGTGCAGGGCTTGAACCCACAAACTGTGAGATTATGACCCGAGCTGAAGTCAAGATCAGATGCTCAACTGACTGAACCACCAAGGTGCCCCTGATTGCATGTTTAATTGATAATATATTAGCAAAAGTGGATTGTATAAAGTTCATGAAAATAATTTTACTTTTAAACAAATATTTTATTTTATTATTTTACTTTACTTTATTTTATTTTTTTTTATTTTATTTTGTTTTAGAGACCAAGTGAGAGAAAGTGGCAGATGGGCAGAGAGAGAGAGAGAGAGAGAGAGAGAAAGAGAGAGAGAGAGAGAGAGAGAGAGAGAGAGAGAGAGAGAGAGAGAGAGAGAATCCCAAGCAGGCTCCATGCTCAGCATGGATATGGGCTCAATTCCATGACACTGGGATCATGACCTGAGCCAAAATCCAGAGTCGGATGCTCAATGAACTGAGCCACATAGCCATCCCTCATTTTTTTTTAATGGGACTACTAAAGTATTTACAATCGCACATGAGGCCCGCATTATGCTCTGCTCTACAGCGCTGGTCTAGAACCCAGCAACTCAGAAAGTGCTCCTGGCTGTAGCAGTGGTGATCTTACCTGGGGGCACATGAGAAATGCAGCAAATCCAGCCAGCCCCAGACTCTCCCACCCCACCGCCCCGCATCAGAATCCACATTGGAACCTGGTTTGGGAAGCACTGGTCTAGATTATCGTTGTTCTCCAACATCCATTAACGCAGAAAAAGCCTTTTATTTAGAGGAGATCTAGATGGGAAAATGCTATAAAAAAGTCACGGTGTGGATGCTCTATTTTCATGGGTTGTGGACGGTCTTTCTCAGTGGTGTCTCCACCTTCCATCCTTCCTCTGGGTCCTGTCCTCTGCAGCTGGGTGTGGTTTCCAAACCAGTCTGTTTGTTTTATGGTCTCCAAGAGATATGAAATCCAGAAATATCCAATATTTCATAATTCAGACTTGCATTCAACTTTATGAGAAACCGATTGGCAAGTTCTCCATGAGTGTGGGTATACGGCTTCATGGTCTTGTCATAATCTTGTCCAGTTCACTGGCCATCCAACTTGTCCAATCGCTGGAATCAGTAGAGAATTTTATTTTCAAATGCAGTTCCCTTTGAATCGGAACTACCAGTGGTAGTAAGTTAGCAATCTATTTATTGAAGATCTCTCTCAGATGAATTTAACAGTTACAGAACATTCTATACAGCCTTCACAAGAGCAACGCCACTTCTCTCTCGAGATGTTTGTGATTGAGTTATTCATGTCAATGCTTTTATTCAGTGTCTTTAGACATTACCAAGATTTTGCCCTGTATTTTTAATTTTGTATTTACTACATTTCTAAAAAAATTAGGAGATGTTAACTATGACCTGACTCTACCAATGTAAGAAAATCCTAACCAAAACTAATAGCTTGTTGCCCTATTATAAATAATATCCTTATGGAAATAAGATAGAAAGATTTATTTTGGAAAGGTGTGTGTGTGTGTGTGTGTGTGTGTGTGTGTGTGTGTGTAGGGATGCCTTGAGTAGGATAGACATTTTGTAATATCCTGAAATGATTTTTTAAGAATTATTTTATATAAATACAAAAATACAAAGGCAAAAGAAAATTTTGCATTCATATAGTAAATTATCTTGGCATCCTATTGTAACTGGAAATGAGTCTTCAGCATAGAAGAGGGAAGAGGTAGTATAGTGCATAGAACTATTCCTGAATGGGGACTCCAAAAAACTATTTTCCCTTTTGTGAAGGGAGATCATTTGTCACACTGTTTGTCACCAAACTGATTTAGCAGAAGACCAGAGACTTCACCAGGAAGTCTTTAATTTTATGCTTAAGTCTAAGCACCTGAGTGGCTCAGTCAGTAGAACGTCCAGCTTCAGCTCGGGTCATGATCTCACTGTTTGTGAGTTCCTGCCCTGCATCGGGCTCTATGCTGACAGCTCAGAGGCTGGAGCCTGCTTCGGATTCTGTGTCTCCCTCTCTCTCTGTCCCTCCCCTACTTGCGCTCTTTCTCCCTCTCTCAAAAAATAAATAAAGATTTAAAAAATGTTTAAATTTATGCTTAAAGCTATACCCAGGAGCAGAAACTATGCCCTAGCTAAGTATGTATTGGGAAAGGAAGAAAAAGTACAGGAAAATCTGTGTCCTTGAGGTCAGGTGCGTGTGGTCCGGTGGGTTTGGCAGTGAGGTCACCTCTCCAGGAAGAGCAAAACTCACAAAAACTGTCTGTGGGGAAGGTAGGGACTAACTCTTAAGTATGTATGGGCAAAAGAAAACTGATCCTGACATTGACTGCAATGGCTAGGAAGACTTTGTTCAAGGCTCTGCGCAGAGAAAGAGGTGGGCTCTGAGTGCACACAGCGAAGACAGGTGGGGATGGTAGTCAATAAACAAATGCAGCTTGGAGTGGATGGACATCCCTGCGGAGACAGGGAGGGTAGGGAGTCTGGCTGAAGGGCTCAAGTGGATTCTTGCCACCCTGGCTGTGGGCTGTGCAGGCCTGGCAAAGACAGAAGCCAAGGTCAAGTCCTGGTTGGGAAAAGGGCTCCGAGGAGGATGTCTATAGTTTGGTCAAAAAGAGTCTGTCTGTCAATGTCCATTGTGAAATCCAGCGCTGGTGTAGACATGACGTCCTGGATCAGATGTCTCACGGACAGGACAAAATGCATATTTTTGGTTGGGGTGACTCAGGAGGTGTGCCGGGGACTGGAAAGCTCCAGGGTGGGCAGCCGCGTGAGTCTTCAATGAAGCAGTGACTCGAGAAACAAATGTGCACTTTCCTGTATAGCATGACCTCCTGGCCCAGGGGTTCACATGCCCTCCCCAGACACTGCTGCGAGTGGAGCTGAACGTGGAAGGACAGGGTCAGCAGGAGCCTTCCCCCGAGGCCCGTGCACCTGCCCCCCACGGAAGCCCGGTGGGCACCCGGGATGCTCGGCCCGGGCTCTGGGCGCTGTGCCCGCTGCTGCTCTGCCCCCTGGACCGTGACCGCGCTGGCAGTGATCCCCACGTCACGGGCAGCAGTCTCTCCGCTGGGCCTCGTGTCACCAGCCCCCATCACCCCTCCTCACATGCTCTGCACCCGTTACGGGACTGAAAACCCCTCCCTAGGTGTCCTCTGCAGGTGAGTGTGGCTGGCCCGCGGGTGCCCCCTGGAACCTGAGTGCGGCTTCAGCTCCACTAAAATGTCAGCTCGAGCCCGCCAGTGTGCCCGTGCAGTCGCTCTTCGTCAGCTCCCACAAGCTGTGCAAGACCTTGTGTCCAGAAAATTACCCTTTTCCCCTGAGGGTCGGCAGGCAGAGCTAGAGCAGGCGGGGGGAAGGACATCCGGCTCAGAGGGTGTTGGATTTTAAAGTAGCAAATCAGCGCCAGCAACATGGACTCCCTAGGGCTTGGCCAGTCCTAGAAGAGACCTTGGGTTATTCGGCCCTGGGCGGCCTGGACATTAGATCCTAGGACTTACCCGTTTTAGAACTGCAAGTATATGTCCTTCGACCAATAAGTTTCTATTTCTTCAGCTCCCCTTCCCCTGGCAACCAAAGCTCTAGTCTTCAGTTCTCAAATGTGACCTTGGGTAGAGCATTAGCCTCCTCAGCTGTGAGATGGGGGCCCTGGGAGAAGCGCTTAGTTAACGTGCGTCTCCACAGAGTTCTGATGTGGATGTCAGGGTTAGTTACCCCATCCAGTGCCGCGGAAGCATTTTCTGACCCTAAGTGTTCTTTTCTGTGGCTGTTAATGCACATCATGCATTCGATTACTATTGTATTATTATGCATTATTATTCCTATCTGTGTACTTGATCAATGGGTTCCTACAACATTTCCCTCTTCTCTTAAAAAAAGCCTGGAAATTTCTTGGTGATCATCTAATGCTATTGGGGCATATATTGCCAACAAATCTTAGAAAAGAAATTCGTTGTTAAGGAGTTACAGACAGTTTGGGAACTGTGTTCCACGCAGCCAAGTCTGACATCGTGGCACTTTTCTGTGCAGTGAATCCGGTGAGACCCCTCCCTGGACCTGAGTGGACCATGACTACACTCTAGGAGCAGCTCTCTTCCCACAGAGGAAAACACTGAGGTGTGAGGGAGTTGACTGCCCTTCCCAGTGTTAAACTCTATTCAAGTGCCAGGTCCTGGGTGGCTTTTCTCTGGAATGTCACTTCCCTCATGTAGAACACCTGCGTTTTGCTACGTAGATACTCATCAGCTCTACCATTTGCAACATCCTCGGTGACCTTGGGGAAGAGCATCCTCACCTCAGAGGGGTGAGGCAGGTGGGGAATTTCCTCCTTGCTCCTCTCTGCCATGTGGGAAGTTCCAGAAGATTCCGCCTCTGAATGCTTGCCCCTGCTCTGTCCCCAGTGGACACCGCAGTCTGCACATTCCTTCCACCCTGGAGTCACACCCTTCCAATTGGGATGTTCTGTGCAGACCCCCGCTTTCCATTCCGCTGTCTCTCCTGTGGTTATCAATCTCCCTGCCGCTCCGTTCATGATTATTTGGATAGTCCCTCCTCGACCTGACTCTTTCCTAGAGTGTTTATTTATCATCTGGAAAGCGTTCCACCTAGTGGCCACTCTGGTCTTCCCAACACATCTGACCTCGCTGACCTCTTCCGCCCCTCCCTGGTTAGAGCCCCTGGAATGAATTCCGGTTGCAGAGACCCCGGCCCCCCTTTCCGCCCCCCTTACCGCCCAGATGCTCTGAGGTGTCATCACATGTATTCTCACTGCTGGAGAAGCACCTCACGTGGACCGTGACGCCCGATAGCGGTGGCTTTTGTCTCCCCCTCTCCCTGCCCCTTGTCCCTCTCTTCACTCCCCCTCTCCTTCTCTCTCTGTATTTCCCTCTCCCTCTCTCTCTCTTTCTGTCCCGGCCTCTCGCCCTCTCTCTGTGTGTCTCCCCCTCTCTTTCTCCCTGTCTCTGTCTCTCTCTGTCTTTCCATCTCTCTCTCCTTCTCTCTCGTAACTTTTGCTCTGTCGCAGCTGCCAGCACCCGGGCCCCTGTGACTGCAGACTGTTTGCACCTTTGTTTGTTTCCTTTTATTTGCAGAAATTGCTGAAATCTGTTTCCGTTTTAAATTATCTCAAGAAAAGTTTGTCCTTCCTCAATTTACGTAGTTCTTAGCCTAATCAATACCTGCGTCATTAAAAAGCCACCTGGATGAGGTTTGGGGCTGTTGAAGCTTTTCTCTCCAAACACAACAGAAAAAAAAAAAAAGTTTAATCCACTTTCTCCAAATTCCTCGCAGGGACGAGCCCCAGGTGTGGATGCCCGACCCCGGCCGTGCGTCCTCACCGGGCGCTGGCGCCTCCCCGGCCCCTCGGCCCCAGGGCCTCCCAACGGCCGCCCCCTCCGCTCGGCCAAGTTCGTCCCTCTTCACTCCCACTGTGCAGCTTGCACTTGAGCTTCCAAATTAATTTTAACCTGGACCTTCTGCTACTTTGGACACAGATTAACAGTTGATAATGTTACCATTAACACATCTACAAATCTCCGCTTGTGATTAGTTCATTACCATTTAAATGTGCCAGTGTATATGTACGTTAATTAAAGTGATAATATGTTTATAATTACACTGATAACGTTTAATCCCTTAAACACATTTTGTAGAGTGCGTTAACGCATTGACCTTAAGCGAGAGTGTTTTATATTAAGTTTGGGAAGCAAAGGTCTAAAAATGCTCACCCTATGGGTTCATTCATCACATAAAGCGTCAACATCAAGTTGAAGAATGTTGGTAGGGAAGATGACCGGAGGGCGTGGGGACCCAAAGGACAGGAAAGAGTCATGAATCATTGGGCTACCAGGAAAAACAACTTCATGAAAGACCAGGCTTCCTCCGGAAATATTCGGAGAATTCTAAGGCAAACTGTTTCGGGGGCCAAGATCCAGCCACCAATGACTGCTCTGCATGGAGACCTCCTTCCACTCTTTGGTCTCCAAGTGCTCTCTGAAGCCCATGGGCCTTCGGCGACGGGACTTGGGTACAAGGACCTGACATTGGTGAGTTTTGAAATGCGGGTGTGTGGCAGGAATTCAACAGGTGCTTTAAGGAACTGATGAGTGAGTGGCCTTTGTCAGGTATCACAGCCCCTTGGTAGGACACAAACTCCATCCATCCTCGGTGGCTTAGAGGACCCTCCCCCACTCCCCCCTGTATCCTACCCCAGAGGCACAAGGGCTGGATGCCAACCGGGGCCATTCGAGGACGGCAGAGGTGAGTGCACCTGGGCGGCAGAGGCTGGACCCGACCTGCCCTCCACCCTCTGTGGTCTGCGGGGGAAGCCCTGCTGGGAATGCGGGGTGTAACCCAAGTTACCCTCTCTGCCTGCATGACCGGAATATCTCTCTTGGCTCTTTCTAAGCCCATCCTCTCTTGGCCAGGCCTGGAGGCTCCCCCGCAGCCCATGGTTCATGGTCTCCTGGCATCCAGGGACCCACCCCTTCTGTCAATAGTCTACCCTCTCCCTCTTCACAATCTCTGGGCATAACTCACATCCAATACTGTCCTTGAATGTCCTGTGTTCCTTCTGATCTGGATTCTTTACCGTGCTGTTCTCTGCCCTGAGAATGCCCTTCCTCTCTCTCTCTCTCTTTTCCCTGGGATCCAACAATTTAAATCCATGAACACAGAGAGAGGAGGCCTGCCACCTCCAGCAGGGACGGTTGGGAACCACCCTACTCTGCGGCGGTGATGACCGTTAAAGTGGCCCTTGATGGCTGAACAGGAGGAGCCCCCCTAGAGCTGGGCCCCGGAAGCTCAGAGCCCACTGCACCCCCGGGGGAGGAAACAGAGACCAGAGTGCAGGCACGTCTCGGGGACTGGGCTGAGCCATTACACACACCGGTGTGATTTCCGTGCCTCCAGAGGCTTCGTGAAGGGAGGTCCCCCTTATCTGTTCTTGCCTGCCTCCCTCTTCCCTAAGGAGGAGGAAAGAGCTAGCTGGCGGGCGGGTCTGGGGAGGGTCCAGGTGTGTGCAGGTAGCTCCTCCCCCCCTTTCCTCTGAGCCCTCCTGTGGGAGCAGGTCTGCATCCCTGGGAAGCACAAGTGTTCCGGAACATGCTTGGATGTTTAGAGATTATCGGTGAAAGGCCACACGTGGTGTGTATGTACCTATGTGTGCAAGGATGTACGTGTGTACATGTGTGTGTGCACGTGTGTGTGCAGCAGGCTTTCCCTGCTTTGTTCCTCATGGATGGGTTGTTTGGTCAGTTTGAGATGCAGCCTTCAGATGGGGGTTGAAGATGAAGCCACATAGTCCCATGTTGGCTTCTCGGTAGTAAAGGCGGTGTTTTGGTCTCCCATCTGGATTGTTCTTATTTCCTAGGTGGTTTAGAACTTATGCACATACAAAGAATGCCATTTATGAGATCACCTTCGACCTGGGCTCAAGGTGGTGAAAATAAAAAAACCTTTCTAAAAATTTAAGATAAAAAAACCTGCTCTCAACAGGGTTTGGTTTCAGATTTCTGCCCCCAAGTCTGATGAACGTGAAAACAGCCTCAATCTGGTCTCACCAGGACAGAAGGGATAGTATCACAAAACATCTCTACAAGGACACCACCCCCAGTGCATAAATTATATATGGGATTTCCCCAGACTTAAGCACAAGAGTTCCAACATTTAAAAAATTCAAGACAAAAGGTATAGACACTCACTGAGGAGTCTGAATAAAAAATAAACAGCACCATGTGCTGCAAAGAACCTCAGATAATTGAAAGGACATTAAGAGGCACAAACTTCCCAGGTTGCCTGGGCAGCTCAGTCAGTTAAGCATCTAACTTCAGCTCAGGTCATGATCTCACAGTTCGTGAGTTCGAGCCCCACATTGGGCTCTGTGCTGACAGCTTGGAGCCTGGATTCTGTTTCAGATTCTCTCTGCCCCTCCTTCACTCTCTCTCTCAAAAATAAATAAACATTTAAAAAATTTAAATAAAGAGGTACAAACATCCAGTTAAAATAAATGTCACAAAGATGAAAAGTACGGCATAGGAAATACAGTTAGTGATATTCTAGTAACGCTCCCTGGGGACTGAGGACACACCACGTGCTGCCCTGAGCCATGAACAGAACTGCCAAACCACTGTGTTTATGTTGTGCACTTGAAACTAACACAGTGCTGTGTGTCAATTATATTTCAATTAAAAAACCAGATAATCTAGTTATCACATCTAGACTGTAAGATAATTAATTTGGAAATGACTAAGAATAATATTTGAAAATTGAGTTACAAGTTTGAAGAGTGAACTCAATTCTATATCAACACTAAAGGGAATTTGAGAATGCACCAAAGAGAAACTCAATAAACTAAAAATGTGTTTAATGAAATTAAAATTCAATGGGTGGAATGGGTGAAATAGCAGATTACACATCCCTGAAAAGGAAGTTCATAAACTGAAGGTATTTACTGAGTAAACTACCTGGAATTCAGGACAGAGAAAGCAAATGATGGAAAATATGAAAGAAGAATGGCAGATAGAATAAGACCCAACACACGTGTAATTGGAGTTTCAGAATGCAGACACAGAGAGAAAGAGGGAGAAGGGATACTCAGAAAATGTAATTAAGATCCCGGGACTCCTCAAGTTCAGGAAGAATAGCCAATCTGAAGCAAGATAAGTTAAAAACTAAACACAGGCATAGAGAGAGAGCAGTAAAACCTCAGAGCATTAATGTCTGGACACATCTCAGCAGGAACCACAGAGCGGTCCAGGGGTCAGAGGTGGTGGCTAATAACGAACATGATGACTCAATTGTAAAAATGAAAAAAAGTCCTAATTTTCGGAGGACATGTGTCTATGGCCATGACATAGTGATTTAAAATAAGAAATATATATCAGTTCTTAGTCTTCCTTCCTGGCACAAATCTCCTAAAACCCTTGGAATTTGTCAAGTGACAACACCCATAAAAGTAAAAGAAATATCTTTTGTTATTTATAACAAGTCCTTTTCTGCCACTCCTGAGTTTACATTAATGAGGTGACTTTGGGAAAGAAGCACCTATCTAGCCACGGGGTGGGGACTAGTTGCCAAGGGAATCAGCCAGGAGCAGAGGGTGGGACCCAGTGCTGAGACCCCCCCGCACTCAGAGAGGGGAGAGGGGCTGGCTTGAGGTGATCACCAAGAGCCGATGATTTAATCCTCTGTGCCCAGGTTACGAAGCCTTCACCAAAGCCATAACCAAAGGAATTTGAGCGATTCCTTGCTGCTGAAGGCATCAGGGTGGAGAGAGGACATTCAGGGCCCCTCCTGCACACCTCACTCTTGCATCTCTCCCATCTGGCTATTCTTGAGTTGTATCCTTTATACAAACCCATGATCATAAACAAAGCACCTTCCTGAAATCTGTGAGCTGTTCTTCCTCAGCTGTTACCTGAGGAAGGGGTAATGGGAGCCCCTAGTTTATAGATGGTTGGTCATGACCGTGGGTACAAGCTGGACTCAGAACTGGCATCTGAAATCAGAGAGCAATCCTGTGGGGTCTGTGCTAACGCCTGAGAGTTAGTGTCAGCACAGAGCCGAATTGTAGGACACCGCATGGCTGCCTGGAGAGCTGAAGGGCTGGGCGTGGGGGAAACGCCAATCCAGTACCTCTGCAACATGGCTGCCCTTGATCGCTACTGAAGATTACATTTTTTTAATGTAAAAAAGAAAAAAAAAGGAGAGGTACTAGAAAGTCCCTTAGAATCATCCCCAGGAGGGTAGGTCATTCAGAGGTTATGTTTTGGGCAAGGGCTTCCAAACACACGTGTGGGTCCTTGGGAAGCATCAAGATGGGCAGCCCCACCCAGGGGACCAGTCAGGAGTTCCAAACGCACTATGACGCAAATGCTCTGTTCTGAACATTTCAGAAGAAAAGCTGCCACCTCTCTGAGAGAAAGGGGTGAGTGGTCTTGGCGAGGCCCCGTGGAGCGACCTCTGGCCGCTGCTCTGTGTTGGTTTCTAAAGTCCATGAAGGATGTGGTATCCCAAGGAAATCCCCAGAAAGATGTGAAAATCTCATCGACCAACAGAAATTCAGAGTGCTTTTGTTCCACACTGGCCAAGGGATCCAAACTAACTTAAACACACAGACACTCGCCAATGTTGGAAGGCCAGTCCCTGCCCCAGTGAAGAGACCCCCTCGGGTCTGGAAATCTAATCCAACCGGAACATCACTTCCTCCATGAAACAGCGTCTCCCCCCGGCTCCTCAGCTTGCAGCACGACTGCCGACTGCCCCCTATCGTCACAGAACTTGGCCCCTCTCCTCTACAAGCTGCCATCTCTGGTGCTTCTTATTGCAGATGTGAGGGGGGTTCCTAGGAGGCAAGCGCTGTTGCGCTCTCCCCACTGCAGTGGGACTTGATGGATGTTCGCTCCGGAAGGGATGAGCCTGTAGAGAAGAGAGACGGGCGTGCCTGAGGAAGAGATCAACCAGATGAACCGCAGTTGGAGTATTTTTAAAAGGGAGATTTGACAGCTCAAATAACCAGATTCTCTCTGAATTTAATAATCACTTGAGGATTCTTTTGCTCTTCCACATCTCAGCAAAATTAAAGGTTTCTGCAAGCAGTTATTAAGCAAATAATTCCTTGATCGCTGACCATAGCTGTTTGAATGTCTGAACCCTCACTCGAGCCCTTGGTAGTTTTTCTTCCGGCCAACAGGTGTAACTTCTTTAGGACCCTTAAAAGTCATTTCCAGCCGAGGGCTCCCTTTTGTCCTCCCAGAACAGTATGAGAGAAGCCTGAGAAAAGTCACACGAGGGATCTACCCAACCTGGGAAGCTTCGACATCTGGCCATCGTCGCCTGCTGGGTTAATCCAATTATATGGGAAGAAAACAAAATTCATGCTGAGTTTTGGCAGAACGCTTATCACAGTAGATGAGAGGCTCCTTTCCAGAAATCGCTGGCCCTGGTCATGTAAGTAATTGAGTTTAAACAAACTGGTGCTTTGGAGGTGAACAGTTCAGTTGGCGCACAGTCCTGTTTGACAGCGACGTGGTCTGTTGTGTAATTGGGAGGCCATGGCCCCCTAGAGCGCCGGAGCTCGTGCTGGGGACCCGGACTCCCTGGGTGCTGGTTGGCTGTCCTTGTCGACTTGTCTTTGCGGTTACGACTCCTCTCCAAACTTACAAACGCTGTCACCTGGAGGCCCTGTTCTGACGTACTCTCATTTGGCACAGCTACGTAGATGGTCCTGCGGTGCCAACAACCCATCCGGGGCTGGAGGGATTTTATCAGCCTCGAGGTGGAATGCGGTTCTGTTAACGCACACCTGCTAATCCTCCCCAAGGGAGAGCTTCTGACGGGAGGCTTCTCTCCCCCCAACCCCTCAGTTCCAGATATTGTCATCATTGCGTTTCCATAAGGAAGATGTTCTCCCTGACTTTCACAGAAAGGTTGAGTTAAAAATTAGATGTGTTGAATTATGCATTTTATTTTAGAAAAGTTTTCAATTTGTAGGAAAACTACAAAGATAGAAGAGACAGTTCTCATATATCCATGCCTACATTCCTTCATATCTAACATCTTTCCTTCATATGCTGCATTTACCACAATTAAAGAACCAATATTGGGGGTGTCTGGGTGGCTCAGTGAGTTAAGCATCTGACTTTGGCTCCAGACATGGTCTTGAGGTCCATGAGTTCAAACCCTGCATTGGGCTCTGTGCTGACAGCTCGGAGCCTGGAGCCTGCTTTGGAGTCTGTGCTACCTTGCTTTCTGCCCCTCCTATGCTTGTGCTCTGTCTCTCTCTGTCTCTCTCTCTCTCTCTATCTCAAAAAATAAAGATAAAAAAGAACCAATATTAATACAGACTGTTAACTAAAGTCCATAGTTCATACAGATAGCCTTAGTTTTCTGCTAATATCCTTTCTGTGTTCCAACATCCCATCCAGGACACAATATTTTACTTAGTCAGGGCAACGCTGGAGACTCCTCTTGGCTGTGACAATTTCTCGGACTGTCCTTGTTTTTGATGACCTTGACAGATGATTTGTGGAATGTCCCTCTATCTAGATTTGTGGATGTTTTCCTCATGATGAGGCTGGGCTCATGAATTACCAAGAAGAGCACTCACTAGGGTTTACCCCTTCCTGAAAACTTCTGTAGGTTTTGATAAATGCATAACGTCACATGTTCACCATTACCGTGTCATACAGAATATGCATGGTATTTGTAAAAAATCCTCCCCTGTCTTCACTATCTGAACTTCCCACAGCCAGAACCCTTGGCAGCTAAGGATTTGTTCGCTGCCTGATCTCTATAATTTGCTTTTTCTAGAATTTCCTTCAGATAAAATCATTCACTTTGGATACAAGTCCTTCATCAGATATGTGTCTATTAGGAATATTTTAACCAGTCTGCGGCTTCCCTTTTCTTTCTCATAACAGTGCCTATTGTACAAACCCTAACTTACCATTCTAACAAACGCTAACTTACCATTTTTCCTTTCAAGGGTGATATTTTGTGTGTGTGTCTAAAAACACATCACCAAGCTCCGAGTCAGCTAAGTTCCCTCATGTATCTTCTTTGACAAATGTCAGAGGTTTACATTTTACACTTAAGTCCATCATCCGTTTGTTTAAAATATGTACGTTCTATGTGTAGCTTCTTTTTCCTTTTCTTTGCCTATAATGCCCTCCAGTATCATCTACAAACAAAGTTATCCTTTCTCTATTGAACTACCTTTGTGCCCGTATAAAAAATCAGCTGAATATGATTGGGTGGACCCATTGTCGCGTTCTCTCTTACGTTCCATTGTTCCTTCATTCACTCTCACTGGTGAAAGGTCTTCTTGTTCACTGTTGCTTTGTAATAAGCCTTGGGGTCAGATAGTGTGGGTCATATGAGCCCCCAGCAGGTTTGATATTTCTTCAGCATTGTGTTGGCGATTGTGGGTTTACTGTCTTCCCACATGAACTGGAGAGTGAGCGTGTTGGAATACACGCACTAGCACGTGGACACGTTTATTGGGGCTACAAAGGTATCGAATCTGCACGTCAATATGGAAGGAACTGACAAAAAGTAAATCTCCCTGTACACGAACACAAAGTGGCTCTTCATCTACTTTGATCTTTGTTTTAGTTCATCTGTGTTTTATCCTTTTTCACTCACATACTTTGATAGTTTTATACATAAGTATTTCGCCCTTTTTGTGCTATTGTAAATGGAACTGCTTTTTCATTTAAAATTCCAATTATCAGGGCGCCTGGGCGGCTCAGTCAGTTAAGCGTGTAGCTTCGGCTCAGGTCATGCTCTCATGGTTCATGGGTTCAGGCCCCACGTCAGGCTCTGTGCTGACAGCTCAGAGCCTGAAACTGCTTCAGATTCTGTGTCTCCCTCTCTCTGTGATCCTCCCCTGCTCACGCTGTTTCTGTCTCTCAAAAATAAATAAAAAACATTAAAAAAATAAAATAAAATTCCAACTATCCACTGCTGACATAAAGGAAAACAGTGGACTAATGTATACTGACTTTACTATGTTCACTTATTACGTCCAGGAGTTTTTTGGTAAATCTGGGGGATTTTGTAAATCAGTTGTGTCACCTACAAATGAAACCAGTTTTGTTGTTTCCCTGTCCCATCTGTGTACATGCTTTTGTTTCCCATAGGGCATTAGCTACAACTTCAGTGCATAGATAGAAGTTGTGCTAGGGGACGTTCTCGCTCCGCTTCTGACATTCGGGGGATAGTCTGGCATCTCCCCATTGAGTGTGGGGCCAGCTGGGTTTCATATTGCGCTTGTTAGTGTTTCCTCGTGTCCTTCATCAGGCTGAGGAAGTCCTCTTCCTTCCGAGCACGCTGAGAGAGGGGTGTTAAATTTTGCCAGGTGCTTTCTCTACATCAATTGGCACGGTTATGTGATTTGCTACTTTTGTCTATTGCGTGTGTGGATTACATAAATGATGTTGGATGGTTGAACTAGGCTTGCGCACTTCGAATAAACCCCATTTGTTTGTGATGCAGTATAAGCTTTATTGGTCTTTTCAAGGACTCTTTTAAATTGTATCATCTTTCTCTATGATTTTCCTGTTTTTGATTTCATTGATTTCTGCTTTAATTTTTGTTTTATTTCTTTTGCTTTTATTAAGGTGTAAAATATTCTCTAGATTCCTAAACTGAAAGCTTATGTTTTTTATATTTTATATCATCTTCTTTTCTAGTATAGATAGGTGTGGGGGAGATGGCAGATGATAGGCAGGTAGATGGGTAGATGATAGATACAGATATAAATGTAGTATATCAAATTCTAAGTACTGTGTTTGCATGATGCCACATACTTTGATCATTATATCTTCATATGTATTTAATTCAAAATACATTTTTCATTTCTATTAAAACTTCTCACTTGACCCGTATATTATTTTGATATATATCATTAGATTATTAATAATAATTGGGGAATTCCAACTATTTTTCTGTTATTTATCTCTAATTTGATTTCATGTGCTCTGAGAACACTGTACGATTCACAGTATTTCGAATCTGTGAATGTGTGCTTGGGACACACATGTGCTTTTCCATGGTAAATAAGCCATGTCAGCTAGAGACTGCTGTTTGATGGAGCATTCTATGAAAGTCAATTAGAAAAGGTGGGTTAATAATGCTATTTACCTCATATGTGTCCTGACAGGTTTCTTTCTGCTTTGATCTATCTATTTATGACAGAGAGGTGTTAAAATCCTCAGGTAAATGCGCCTGCATCTATGCCTCCTCTAGTGCTATCAGTTTTGCTTAACATATCTTGATGTCTTGTAGCCAGGTGCATTTAGATGTAGGATAGACCCTTCTTGCATGTGCAATATAGCTCTTTATCCTTGATAAATACCCTTGTTCTCAAATCTTCTCTATTTGTAAATAATACAGCTTTTCCGACTTCCTTTTAGCTGGCGTTAGCCTGGTATATCTTTCTCCATTCCTTTACTTTTAACTTTGCTCTGTCGTTGTATTTAAAGGTGATTTCTTACACCAAAAGTGGGCGTGATGGTTTAAATCCATTCTGACAATCTCCATCTTTAATTGATCTATTTAAACCATTCACATTTAACGTGGCAATTGTTAAAAGTGGATTAATTTTTCCCAAATATGTAAACATTGTCATTTGCTGTCTTTGTTTTTTTGTTCATTTCTTTCCATCTTTTCCTGTTCTGTCTGGTTTTAATTGGACAATATATGATTCCATTTCATTTCCTTTCGTAGCTTTTTATCTTTCTTATATTCCTTCTTAGAAACTTTTTTTGTGGTTGGTTACAGTTTCCAATATGCATTTTAAAATAATCTAAGAAAAAGAAATAAAGTAAAATAATCTAAGAGCTTTTGAATGTGAATCAAAGTACATATCGCCAAATTTTAAAAAGTTAAGTCGCATGTATGTATGTGGATATACAAGTAGGAATGATTTTATATATTTTCCTATGCGTTTGCATGTATTTTATTAGAACATGACATGAAATACAGAACAAATGTCCCAGATGCAGATAGAAACACACCCAACACACCTTAGCAATCAAGCAGAGAAAGAGATGAAAAGGAAGAGGTTTTTATTATTATTCTGCAGCTTTATATTATTTCACTATTACTTTAAATATATATTACTGAAATTTATAGAACTCTAGTAGAAATAAATTTAGTCGGTTTTATTTCCCAAATGTCATGAGAAATACATTTTGAAAATACTTTAACTTCTTTTACTCTTTCTTTATAAATTGTGAACTTTATAAAAATAGGGCCTAATTTATATCTTATCACAGATGTATTTCAAATCCAAACGACATGGAGGCCATCTAATAATTACTTGTTAAATGCAGGTTTGGGTGAATGAATTCGTTGATAAACACTGAAGGGAAACACGGACAAAGTGGTGAGTACTGCTTCCTGTGTTCCCAGGAGGCAGTCTCTGGACACCGGAGGCTCAACCTCTTATAATAAATGTATTTTTAGTTAGATGTTTTCTGCCCAATGATAATATAAGAACATTTGATAATGACATTCCCAAATGCCAGTACATATTTAAAAAACTCTTTTAATGTTTATTTATTCTTGAGAGAGAGGAAGGGGGCAGAGAGAGAGGGAGACACAGAATCTGAAGCAGACTCCAGGCTCTGAGCTGTCCGCACAGAGCCCAACGCAGGGCTCGAACTCACTCATGAGCCATGAGATCATGACCTGAGCCAAAGTTTGACACTCAACTAAGCCACCCAGCCTCCTCAAAACACATTTTAAACAAAACAGTGTGTTAGAAAACTATTGGGGTACTTTCACAAGACAATTAGTCCTTCAGCAAACTCACGTTTAGTCTACTGGAAAAGGGCGCCGTGGTTACAGACAAGGACGGGCATTCTCAGACGCACCGGGGCCGACAGGCATCGCTGCGTGCTGGGGTAAGACTCTTTCCTCGAGTGTCTGTACTGACTGCTTTCCCCCTGCGCGTTCTGTAGTTAGGTCTTACCTTTGCCTCGTTCCTGTTTGAGAAACTGGCAAAACAATTGTTAAGAAAAGAGTGCCCCACGTCAAACGATTGATTGTGATAAGAAAAGGGGAGATCCCCGCAGGCACGTAGCTGTTAACCATATCAAGTGGACACCAGAAACCAATGTTTTAACCATTTTATATCCTAGCGTGATACTTTGTGTTTCTGTTGTGTTTTATATAACTGCACATTTGGGACTGATGTGTCACACTCTATGAATTGTCTCATGTGCAGTACTTGGAAATAGACTCTTGCTAACATTTAGGAAAGTATCTCATTGTTAGGAATGAAGGATGATATTACGTGAGGGTGGAGAGGAGCCTCTTGCATGTACGTCCTTAAAACACATGCTGGGAGAGGGTGCTCTAGCTTTGAGAAGACGGCAGGGGAGCGATGGCGGCAAATGGCGTATCAGGTACAGCGCCAGCATCCAAAATCTACAGGGAGCGCACTAAACTCCATACACGAAAAATGAAGGATCCAGTGAAGAAATGGGCAGAAGACCTGAACAGACACTTCTCCAAAGAGGACATCCAGATGGCCAACAAGGCACATGAAACGATGCTCAACATCACTCATCATCAGGGAAATAGAAATCAAAACCACACAGAGATACCACCTCACACCGGTCAGAGTGGCTAAAATGAACAAATCAAAAGACTATAGATGCTGGCGAGGGTGTGGAGAGATGGGCACCCTCCTACACTGTTGGTGGAAATGTAAACTGGTGCAGCCGCTCTGGAGAACAGTGTGGAGGTTCC
>NC_043705.1:145444180-145457481 GCF_006229205.1 Suricata suricatta
AGGGGCTCTGCTGCAGGAGCACTAGGGTGGTTGTCACGCCAACCAAACTTTATGGCTTGTTTTGTTTTTTGACGTTTTACAGGGCCACCAGTCCCCCCACACCCTGGAATGACACGTCAGTCTAGTTCGGAACCACCTGCGAGAAAAGCCTTATAAATCCATACCCCCATCCCCCAGCTGGCTCAGGCGGCTTGGACACGGCTCTGGGTTCTTCCTGGGCCTGTAGAAATGATTCCCAAGTCCTCTCCGACTCATCCTGTGCCTCAGTGCCCCGAAAAACACATGGTACATAGGAGATCCCATAGATATTCAGGGGTGATTCAATCAACTCAATTGTGAGGTACTAACAGAACTTCAATAATTACCATAGAATTCAAGTGGGGAAGCACAGCTCAGAAGGGACCCAACCCTGAGAGCAGAGACCCGCTGAGGTCACAGCTGGGACAGGGTGCTTATGCCAGTGTGGCTAGCCTTTGTCAATTTGCAAACCCTTGTCCCACATTCTCTCCCACCTGGGTCTCTATTATTCACATGCATTTTGTGATAGACATTTGCCACGTGCTGACTGTGCCCCCACCCAGACCAGACGCATATGTTGTAGTCCTGATGCCCAGTGTGAAGGTATTGGTGATGGGATCCGTGGGAGTCGGGGTTACATGAGGTCGTGCAGGGGGACCCTGGTGAGGCTGGTGTCCCTAGAAGAACAGACAGCGGAGAGCTCTTGTTCTTTGTCACGTGAGGACAGAGCAGGAAGTCACCATATGCACCTTGGAGGAGGCTTCTCTCCAGGACCCACCCCAGGAGCCCCCTGACCCCCAACTTCCAGCCTCTAGACTGTGAGGACTGTCCGTTTTCCAAGCCACCCCTCTGTAGTATTTTTTTACAGAAGTCTGAGCAGACCAAGGCAACTTTTCCTTCTGATTTTATTATTATTCACAAGTATTGAGTATATTTCCAAATCTGTGTTCCCAAGTTACTTCACTCACGGAACGTCCAGTTCCGGGACAGGAGAGCACATGACTAGTTCCCATTTACTGACTTCATCCACGGCCTACTTGGTCCAAAACTGAGTCAGTGCATCATCTGAACAAAAACGATGTCAATGAAATAATGGCCTGTTCTAGTAGCTCATGAAATACGTGATAATTTTAACTTTGAGGCGCTACTTGTCAATATTCAAGTCGAAGGATTACTCAGATTAAATGTAGAAATGCATGCCTGTCCCCTGAGGCGTGTCTCCCATCCACACCTGTGTCTGGGGTGCTCACCTGCAGGGGTGCGCTGCTGTGAGGTAAGGCGCTGCTCAGGGCCCCACCTGCTCGGAGGTGGCACCCCTCTGGAGACAGGAGCCCGTCCTCTCTACCTGGGGAGCTTCCCAGGCGGGCATGGAGAGCTGAACTCAACAGGACGGAGCAGAAATAAGACAGGAAGCTCTTCCTGAGACTCACAGATTGAGGACAGGAGCCTCAGCTTCACAGAAAATGACCTGCTGATTTCGGTTCACCTCAGATAACTCGGGTCAACAACACAAAGGCCTCAGTCTTGGCACCAGAAGAACCATTTCCTGGTCTAGCCACACCACAGGGCATGAAGATCCTAGCACTTTGGTCACAGTCCCGGGGATTCAATGTCCTGGCTGGGGCACAGTGCTGAAGGACATGTGGGACAGGAGGGCGGGGATGGGGCATTTGACCTCTGAGACCCGCTGCAGGGTCCAGGCCAGCTGTGCCCTGGGCAGCGGTCGCTCGCTTCTGGAAGGAAGAGGGCAGAGATTTTCTCTGATCAGCCCAAATGCCAAAGGGGGGACAGGGGAGGGTTCGGGCGTCCTTCAGACCAGTGAGTGAAGACACTGAGGTCCGGGAGTCGCTGGCTGGTGCTGACGTCGTGGGCAGAGGCCGGGAGAGGAGAGTGATTCAGGCTGTCACTGGGGTGCACGACAAGGGCCTCACTCGGGTCCCCAGGAGGCTCTGGGAGCTATTGTTTTCTGACTCAATGTTATACATTGCTGCCTGCACCCTGGTCCGCCAAGGGGTTCACCTTTTAAAAAAAATTCTCTTTTTCTTAATAGTTTAATTGAGGTAAAACTGACATACAAAGAACTGCACAGATTTCACACGTACCTTTTGGTGAATCTGGACGTAGCAAACACACTCAGGAGTGAGCCCTTCCCCACCATCACAGGAGAAAACGTGCGCAACACCTCCCAGACTCTCCTGTGTCCCTCTGTTTTGCTGTTTTGTCTGCTCTGTCCGCTTTATTTTTCTTAATCTGGTAAGAGCACCTGACACAAGAAATACATCCTTCTCGCAAAGTCTGACGTGAACGTCCAAAATGAAAGTGGCCAGCAGCTCTGGGAGGGTGAGCGGCTCCAGCAACCAGGCCGATCTCCACCCACAGCTGAGGGGAGAAAGGTCCTCCAAGGCCAGAACACAAGGAGGCTGGCGGATGCAACCCTGCATCCGAGGCACGCCCACCACGCCGTGCTCGGAAATCTGTGACCGTGTGGCAAGCGATGTGGGCAGTGAGTGACCACCACCCTTTTTGGCACCTGGCACATTTTCCCCAAACATCTAGTCAACTTTAAACCACGTGATTCCCAGAGCAAAGTAAGAAATAATCAGGAGCTTTTCTTTTTTCTGGAATATCATGAATATATAATGATGGTTATTTTTTACAGGAATTACACTCTATAACACTTTCCAAATAAAACATCTATTTTGTAGACTCCATGGGACCTAGTTTAATATAAAATTCTAGGGGCACCTGGTGGCTCTGTCTGTTAAGTGTCCGACTTTGACTCAGGTCATGATCTCATGGTTCATGGGTTTGAGCCCCGCGTCGGGCTCTGTGCTGAGCACTTGCTCAGAGCCTGGAACCTGCTTCGGATTCTGTGTCTCCCTCTCCTGCTGCTCCTCCTCCACTCATGCTCTGTCTCTCTCTCAAAAATAAATAAAAGTAATATAAAATTCTAATTATCCAAATGCTTGTCTACTCATAATTTATTATAATCAGTGTAGCCAATGAGTTATTAATAGCACTGTCATTAAATGACACATATTATAAAATAAAATAGTCATATGTTACTATTTCTGATAATTAAAGACAAAGCAAGTCTAGAATCCAAGTCCCTCCAAGCTCAGGCTGTAAATATTGAGGACGTGGGCACATTTCTCCTTCGCCGACTCTGGGAAGGGCCGCGGTTCCCTGCTCTGAGCACAGCCCCTTCTCGCGAACAAGCCCTATTTGTGTGTTAGATCACAATGCTCCCAAAACCATCTTTCTGACCTTCACATTCGACTTTGATTCTGCATCAACCATTTAAATAGGAAAATAGTAAGCCGGCATGAGGCAGATAAAGCCTCTACCTGGGCAGATTTGTAAAATGGGAAGGGAGATGCTGGTTTGCCACGGGCATGTGGAAGAGATGAACGTCAGATAAAAGCCTTTTTAAAGACAGAAAATAATGGATATAAAGAAAAGGGGGAAAGGAGGTGAGTGTTGTATTTTTTTTTTCCTTAAGTGCAAAGAAAAAGTTTTTAAAGCAAAAAATCCCTTTCTCCGTCCCCTGAGCGGCTGTCCGGCCTGGTCCTTTCAGAATGAAGCCCCTGCCAGGAGGCGCCTGACATTTTGAAAAGCCGGGACTCACGCGGCTGAGCGGCGACGCCAGGCCTGCGGTCGCGGGTTCTTACACTTAATGGGATGCGGGGTCGTTTCCCAAGAGCTGTTTAGGGGACCTTTGTAGCTTCGAAATGCGATTCTTCCCTCAGAAGTGCCTAAAGCTGATTATTAAGCATGATTCATAAATTCCTCAGGAGGTGATCAAGTTAAGTTTATACATTCAGGAGGGACAGAAAGCAGCCGCCTCTGCAGCCACAGTAACCACCCCGCACGGCCTCTAGGGGGTATTTTTAATTTTTTTCTTGTTTGCTTCCTTTTATTTGTACAGTGTCCTTTTTGGGAAAAGGAGGAGGAGGAGGAGGAAGAGGAGGAAGAGAAGAATCCATTTACATGGGTTTAAAGATGGAAAGGAGAAGGCCGCCCACTCATCTGAGGAGCGGGGGGGGGACCTGAACCAAGCAGACTACCGCGCCCAGAGCCCAGCGTCCCGGGGGGAGGGAGTCAGTGGGAGACACGTGCGGTTACAGCCCGGCATGGGCGCATCTCTGATCCAGACGTGTCAGGGTCACAGGAGGTGACCCCAATGCTGAGTCCTGAGGCTGAGGATAATGGGGGGTGGGGCCTTGTCTTGGCCTCCTACACGTGAACACCTAGAGAAGCAGGTGCATGGAAGGAATCAGGACAGCAGAGTCCGGTGAGGCTCAGGGGGGAGGGCGGGCAGGGGCAAGTGGCCTGGGGACAAGGGACAGGGAAAGTCCGGGCTCACCCTCCTGTCCCTTTTAGCCTCCCCTCAGCTGCCTGGACCCCACGACCTTCAGAGACTAGCACGTGCCCCTTGGGTCCCTCCCAGTCTAAGAGCAGCCCCGTTGGGGGTATACGCCCATCGCCTGAGCCAGAGGGTTTCTAGCAAGTCCTGTGGGTCAGCACAGCCTCCACAGGACTCACTCGGGTTTCGGAGTGTCCCCCCGAGGATACTCAGCATGGGGTGCGCAGTTCTCAGTCGCCCAGCGGAGCAGATACGGCCGCGCTCCCGTCTCCCTGGGTTATTCTTCAAGCCGCGGGACAGTCTGGATGGCCCCAGAAAGGTGGGCACTGGAAAGTCTTGTCTGCTAAACACAGACCGGTTCCTGAACAGGGTCGGCCCACCAGAGTGATTTAAGGAAGGGAAAGCATTTGCAAAAACTGATTGGTGTCACTTACTTTCTGTCTAAAGGAAAGTGGGTTAGAAAACACTTGACTGTCAAGAACTCGCCTCAGTGCCCAGTTTCCGGATCACTCTGGTCGGGACGGAGTTCTGATCCCCGGGCACCAGCAGAGGGAGGACATTCTCTTTCCTTTTCCAGGGTCCCCAGTCCCTCCCTCCACCCGTCCCCTCTGTCCCCTTTGCTCTTTTCCTTCACCCTCCGCCTCCTTTTCCCCTGCTCGCCTGTCTTCTCTTCATGTCCCAACTTCACATTCACGGATGTGCGTGTGTAAACAACACACGGAAGTGTGAGCACCAGGGTCCCCTTAGCTGCTCCTAAGGAAACCACACCTCCGGGCTAAGATTTCCTGGAAGCCCACCTGGAGGCGGCGTCCACATCTGCTGACAGAGGCACCACTGGGCCCCCAGAGACTGGGCTCTGGTCCCCTCCATCCTCCTCCCTGCTTTCACCTTCCTTCCTCCCCTCCCCCTCCTCCCCTTTCCCTCCTCCCTTCCCCCCTGCTCAGATGCCAGGGGCTCTTCCTGTCTGTTCTCTCGGTGCTCCTGTTCCGCTCCCTTCCCAGCCCCTGGCTACCTGTGCTCCTCCTCCCTCTTCCTCTTTTTCCCTAAAGCTTTTATTCCTCGTTTTATTTCACACTAGACATTCTTTCCTTTTAATCAAATATTAGGTATTGTCCTTTCTGAATATATTTTAAAATCCACATGATATTTATGCATTAAAATGAGAAGTACTTTGGTGGAAACGTAGTCACATAGATCACCCAGTAAAACCACTGTGAGCAAATATTCCCGCCACGCATTGTGATGATACCTAGCTACGAGGCTACAAGACAGATGCACTTACCAGAAACAAGCGTCTGTTGTTTTCAACATTATAAAACTTTAATAACATAATCTAAGGGTTATTCATCAACAAGGTACGTCTTGTTCCTTGTTTCATTTGGTTTTCTTCATGAAATCTGTGTTTTTGCTTCGCTTAATTATAAAAAAAGTGCTATGCTTTCACTAGCCCAATGGGCCTCTTGCTTCACGGGCTCAGTACCCTTTCACATTTTTAAAACTTATTGAAAATCCCAAAGAGCTTTGTTTCTGTGAGTTTAATCTATTAATATTCATGATATTAGAAATTCAAATGGAGAAACATATTAAATGCCCATATATTAATTTAAAAATGAAGGCACGGCATGTTGACACATTTCGGACATTTTTATGAAAGTAACTCTATTTATTGAAACCAAAATGAAACTGAGTAACAGCAAGGGTGGCCGAGGGCTACAGTTTTGGGAATATCTTTTTGTGCCTGGTTTAATGGAAGACACAAGCTTCCCCTTGGCTTGCGTGTTTAACCCCCGAGGACATTCCACATCGTATGTCCTCCAGAAAAGCCCACTGCCCAGTTGGGAGGGAAAAAATGGGGAAATGAAGGCCATTAGTCTTTGTGCTATTGTGGATAAGAATGTGAAAATGGACAAGGGTCTAGGGTCCAAACAGGTGGGGCTAGGATGTGCTGTTCCCAACATCTGCGCTCAGGTGAGGCTGGAAATTGTGAGTAATCAGGGAAACATATTTAAAAATACTGCTAGAAATGTATTAATACAGCCCTCTCAATTTTCAAGCGAGCAAAGGGAGATGTGGGCAAGTTTGCACAATAACTGAATTCACACAGTCAGCTCCAGGTGGGCCTGGAGGGAGACCTGGGGGGCTCAGCTGGTTGAGTGTTGACTGTGTCTCAGGTCATGATCTCTTTGTTCGTGGGATTAACCTTGTATCGGGCTCACGTCAGTCGGCATGGAGCCCACTTAGGATCCGTGGTGCCCTCTGTCTCTCACCCTCCCCTGCTCACGCACTTTCTCTATCAAAAGTAAGTAAACATTAGCAAAAAAGAAGAGGTGGGCCTGGAAGGTGGGTTTCCAGGGCCAGTCGGGGCCAACACCATCACGGCCCTCTGCTCTTCAAACTACGATCTGAGCATGCCCATCATTCCCGAACTCTTCCATTCTGTAGATTTCAGCGTGACCCATGGAGCCCATTCCAATGTGGTTTCCGGGGAACACCACAGCTCGTCCTAAGGACTGAACTCCTTTTATGTCGGACGGCATTCTGAGTTCTATGCTACCTTCCAGAAAGTGTGGCCATGAGCCCCCTCTTGTCCGGCATGGGGTTCCTGCAACGTGTTTACCAGCTATGTGGCTGCATCCGTGTGTCTATGCCAACCACCCCTTGATGTTCAGGGTCAAGAGCTGAAGGCTCCCTAACTCAGCCACTCAGCAGGGAGCTCTCTGACCATTAGCAACAGCATCTGCAGGGGTGCCTGGAGGGCTCAGTTGGTTGAGCGGCTGACTTCAGCTCAGGTCATGATCTCACAGTTCATGGCTTCTGAGCCCCACGTCCGGCTCTGTGCTGACAGCTCAGAACCTGGAGCCTCCTTAAGATGCTGTGTCTTCCTCTCTCTCTGACTATCCCCTGCTCACACTCTGTGTCTCTCTCTCTCAAAAATAAATAAACAATAAATTTTTTTTTTAAACCAGCATCTGCAAAAGGAGCGAAACAAAGCAGTTGATGTGGCTTCTCAAATGTTAGCATAAATTGTTGCTTACAAAGACTCCATTCCTTACAAAATGGGATTTAATGGAATCCCTTCCTCAAGCCATATCACAAATTCCAGAGAAGGGACGTCTCCCACCAGTGAAGCGGGCACATATATATGCATATTAAATATATTTGTATATATATAGTAAACAGTAACGTTTTTAACATTGTGTGTATAGACAGGGTAAGAAGCCTAACACCATAGTCTCCTGCTGATGGAAGTTACAAGACCAGCTGGGGGTCATTCTGCAGTTTCCAACTCACGGTAAAAAAGCAACCATCACTACAGAGCAAAAGTCTTCCAATGACTCTGTTATTGGACTTTATTTGCATTTGGGGGCTGCTCTCTGGGTTGGGTTTAGCATCTGTTTCTTCCAAGGCCTGCATCAGCGCAGGCTCCCCCGGGTCTCCATCTCCCCTGCCTGCAGGTGGGCACACACTGCTCTTCCGGCAGGACGCAGGCAGAGGAAGTCGGGCCAGAGACGAAGCCTCCTTCTTGGAAACAGAGACGGACCGTGTGTGTGGAGTCCCCTGTGAGCGACCCAGGAACACAGGGTCTCGTCTGCGGTTAAGTGAACAAGTCTTCACAGAAAAGGAATCTAAAAGGAGGTCTGGCGAGCTTTTGACAGCAAAACTTCCTACCCGCCCTCCCCATCCCCATCATCATCAGTGCGGTGCCAGGCCATCTCCCGAGACAAAGTTTTCCACGGGAGCCCACAGCCAGCGTGTCTGTGTGCTGACCATGGCAGTGAGTGGAAGAGGCCACCACCCCTTGGAGTGGCTGGTCCCACGTCTCTCCAGCCCGCCATGCTGCCTGGGTCTCGCCGTGGACTGAATGACGTCATCTCTTAGCCTACAATCCTGGAGAATAAGATGAGAGTCATTTAAACATATTAAAATAAGCTCTGAGGCGTAGGATGGTCCATCCACACCTGCTGATAATCAGAGAAAAAGAGAACAGTGGCAGACAGAGATGTAGAATTTTATGTAAAGAGAAAATAGTAGATCAACAAAATTTTAAGTATTATGATAAACTATGTCCTTGGGCATTGTCTGAAAAAGAGACCTATTCATTTCTGGGACCCCGAAAGCCCACGGAGTGTCACCTGGTAAGCCCTGCCCTTTGGAGGGATGAGTGGTAGGGGTGTGTGTCCACAGGCAGACATCATTTTTTCCCTCCTTTGTTGGTTCCCAATTGTCTTGCTGGCTCCCTCTATTTAACGACTTTAAGTCTGTAATTTAATCAGTGCAGATGGGGTGAGGCATCCCTGTGTTCATCCTGATATTAATAAACTCTGATCCGAAACTAAAATTCTAAAAGGACGGAGCGTGAGTTTGCCAGTCTCCCTTTTTTAATGCTGAATGTAAATTGACTCTCTGTCCATTGCGAGATCAAGCTTGGAGCTCAATTCAGATTTGCGCACATTCAAAGTTCTTAAAGACCCAAGTGCTATTCAAATGGGAGGTTTTCACTGCACACACGGCCTTAATCAAAAGTGGAGCTGTATAGAATGGTTTAAATTTAATCCAAATCTTGGCGAATTTCATGAATCTGCCTACTCAAGCTTCACAGGAGTGGGCTCATAAATGCCATTTCTGCGTTTCTGCATGATGGAGTACGGATGCCACCGTGCCCCGGCTCCCGGGCGAACGCGGCCCTGTCCTCGCCTGCCTTCCTGCCATTTTTATAGCGTGAGCAAACTAAAACTCATCTTATTGATTGATAATGGGTAATAAAGTATGACTTTTCCTGAACGGGCTGCACTAGTAACTGGCTTGAGCCACAGATGGTAAAATTAAGAATCTGATCATCCAAAACAAGACAATATATGTGCAGTAATGAAGAATCCAGTGTGTGGCGTCCGGGCGGCAAAGGGCGTGGGGTCAGGGGTCAGAGAGGGCTTCGAGAGCCAGAGCCTCACTCTTCCCTCAATTAAAAGCTCAGGGCACTGGTCACACTGGAGCAGAATGGGTTGTCTCGTACGGCCGGAAGAATTCGGTTTTATCTAGGTTTTAGAAGTTCAAAAATACAGCAGGCAATACACAACAGTTTTGAAATTTCGGTATAAATGAAACCTACTGCTACCATCTCTTCCAGGACTGTTTTTGGGAAATGGTCCAGCTACAGTGAAGGAGCGCTTGTCAGAATCGTAAGGCGAGTTTGCGCTGAACTTCAGTTAACCCTTGTTTATTCTTGAGAGAGAGAAACAGAGTGTGAAAGGGGGCGGGGCAGAGAGAGAGGGAGACACAGAATCTGAAGCAGGTTCTAGGCTCCGAGCTGTCAGCCCAGAGCCTGAGGTGAGTGTCTTAACTAACTGAGCCACCCAGGGGCCCCTTGGTGGGTCATTTCTTTTCAATGCGGAACGATGTCCCATTGTCTGGATGGACCACGGTCCCCCCGTCCATCCGCCCACAGAAGGACACCTCGGTCGCCTCCACGTTTGGTAATTATGAAGAAGCTGCCATCAGCATCCATGCGCAGGTGTTTGTTTGGACATAAAACTAACTCATGTGGGAAAAATACCACAAAGTGTAATTGCTGGATCATATGGTAAAAAACAATTACGTTCACTTTGTAAGAAATCACCAGTGTCCCCCGAGGGGGCTGCCCCACGTGACCCTCCCACCCGGGGTGAGGGAGCAGCTCTCCCGCCTCACCCCTCCCCCAGCCTGTGGTGCTGTCGGACACGGGCCGTTCTGGCAGGCATGTCAGTGCGGGTTTTTAGTGGGATCAGGGCCCGTGTTCCTTACGGTCTCTGGGAAGGACAGACTCCAGGAATCTCTGCACTGCTGCCCCCATCAGACCTTCCAGAAGGCCATCCCTGGACTGCTTTTGCCGCCTCCACCTACACCCTGCACTGGGCTTCTTCCCAAAGGCTTCCGGTTGATTTCATTTTTACCCATCGGAATACCTACAACCATCTTCATGCCCCCAAAGAGGAAACAAAATAGTCAGGAAAATGTCACGTTTCAGGCCGTGAAGTGGGTACAAGAATAACCATAATTTGCTCCTATGTATAAAGTTTTCTATTTCACATCAATTCAGCTCAAAGTGAGACTCTCGTCCGAAAAATTCAAGCTGAGTACATACCGCAGGAATACATTGATTTAATAATCTTATATTCTTGAAAATAAACTTTCCCTGGAAATATCAGTTGTACGGGTACCAACAAACTATCCTTGTTGGGCCTTAAATTGCTTTTTGTGTGTGGAGGCAGGTGAATGAGAAGAAAGGGTGGACCCGTCTCCTCCCCTGCCTCCTGTGTCTCGTCCCTTTCCTTCTGGAAAGTTACAGGAAGATTAAAAATGTTTACTTCTTACTGAAAAAGAATAACCCAGAGTAAGAGAGGGGCGTGTTTCTGTTCACCCCCCCAGGTCCCCTCACTCTGGAGGGGACTGAATTTGAGGTTTGGACCAGGCCCCCGTCCACCAGCTTCCTTCTCCACCCTTCACTTTGCACTTTGCACCTGTGTCCCTTCTTCTTGGCAGCCATCAGGTCATTAGCACTCAAGGCTGGCGGCCGGGTGCCCTGTCCCCAACCTCTCAGGTCCCTGAGCCATGTTGTCTCTCTGTGGAAACCAAGGGCATGAGTTTTTCATCGGTTCCCTTTCTGCCTCCACACAGACAGAGCGCCATGAAGCGTTGAAGAAGGACTATAAATGGAGACGCAGATGTTTGTTTTCATTACGATTTTCCTTAAGAGAATAATTTTACTTTCAAGTCTGTGCGTCTGTCAGTCCCCACATGATGCCCTCCAGCAACGACTTCTCTGTGGATGTGACCCCTGATTCCATCGGGGTTCAAGGCAGTGGAGGAACACTGGGGTCAGGGCCAAACACGGTGCCTTGTTGACCATCGGGCTCCAAGTGCTGTGTGGCCGTGTGGCCGCTGCTCTTCAGGAGCACCTGTAGGTGTAGAGGCCATGTTGTTGGGCCGGCACGGAAAGGGCACCTTGCCATCCACATTTGCAGTATCAGCCTACCAGGCAGGAGAAGGGTCTGCACCCTCCTGGCCACAGAGTGGGCACTCACACTGCCCGCTGGCTGGCTGAGGAAGAAATAACCAAAAGCTGGCAAACGAAAGTGTGGATGAGCAGAAAGCGTGCTCTGATCTTGAATACTGCAAGGCCTCCCGACAGAAAGAGAAGGCGAAGGAGGCCCCTGGGAAAGGCAGCCCATTACGCGGTTATAGCCATGGAGACGGCGCAGGCTCCTCCCGGGGGATGAATTAGCAATCACGGCCTCCAGAACCTCTATCCATCGCCTCATTGATATTTACTCACACCATTTAAGCTGTCATTTCAAAAGACAACTAAATAATTCAGTTTTATTTTCCTACACCAGATTTCAGGACTTCTGTAAATCTGAAAGATGTTTCTCATCCCTGTATTACGTTCTGCTCTTTCTAATCTGGATTTTGTTCTTGAAACTTTGGCAGTAATAGATTTTACATCCATAATAATTGTATTGTGGTAAAATACACATAACGTACAGTTTACCATTTTCACCCTTCTATGTGGGCAGCGCGGTGGCACTGAGCACATTCACACTGCTGTGTGGCCCATGCCCACGAGACACTCACCTCCCCATCCCCCAAGTTCAGCCTCTGGCGCCGCCGCCTTACCTTCTGTTTCTACGAATCTGAAATCTCTAGGGACCTCATTTGAGTGAAATCACAGAGTGTGTGTCCTTCTGTGGCTGGCTTATGTCATTACACATAATGTCCTTAAGGTCCACCCGGGCCACTGCCCACAGCACTATCAGAATCTCCTCCTTTTCAAGGTTGAATAATACTCCTTCACACGCCATGTTGTGTTTATCTGTTCTGCTGGTGGGCCCTTGGGCTGCCTCCCCTTTGGGCTCTTGTGAAAAACTGCTGCTACCAACATGGGAGTACAAACAATGCCCGTGTCCTTAATCTGCGGGGTGTTTATCCAGACGTGAGAGGACCCAACGGTACGGCACTTCCAGGATTCCTTCTTCCAGGAGCCCGGTTCCCTCCACACGGTGGCTGCACCGCGTGAGGCTTCGTGAGCAGTGCGCAAGGCCCCCATCGCTGCACATCCTCACTGACACTCAGCACTTTCTCTTTTTCATGGTGGCCACCCTAACGAGCCCCAGGTGGGACCTCAGTGTGGTTTCGACGTGCAGCTCCCCAACGACTGGTGACACGGAGCATCTTTTCATGGACCTTTTGGCCACTGGCATATCTTCCTTGGAGAAATGTCAGTTCAAACCCTTTGCCTACTTTGTAACTGGGTTGTTCTTAGTTGTTGCTGAATTCTCAGGGACAACACTTTCCCTGAAGTTTTTCAAATGTATGCGTCTCCTTGCGCAGTCTGTGAAGCGGACGCATTGGGTGAGGACAGCATCCTCATTACGAGCTCGGAGCTCCTTGGAACATGGATTTGCAGCCCCCACGGGGGTGTACGTGAAAGAAGCTGCCTCACTTCCCTGCTTTGGTGCAAACCTGGGGCCTGATGAGAATTTCCTCGTTGACCAGGCCATGCGGGCATAAGTGCCTAGTGCCCTGTCTGGAGCATGGTAAGAACTTGGTTAATTTTAGGGCAATCTAAATATTAATCACCTTTTTTGGATATCCTATGATTGTACTATATTTCTGAACGGAGGAAAAAAAACAAAGATGCAGAATGCAATGATCTGGCGTAAGATATGTTCATAGTGCTTCTTACTCTGTGATGCAATAATAACGTGAAGGGCAAGATAAGTGAATGTAATAAAATACTGTACAACATGGAGTGTTTGTATATATTAATGGTGTACTTAATGCGTAAAATATTGTGTATGTAGCAAATAGAGATAATTAATTTTATTTCTTGCAAGCACCTACGTTGTTTCTCTTGGCCGTGGAGGGTTTGCTAAGAGAGTGG
>NC_043705.1:145457581-145458732 GCF_006229205.1 Suricata suricatta
GAGAGGGAAAATCCTAGTTAGAGTTAGACAAACTCTAATTATGAGAAAAAACAATTAAGTCAACTTTAACCCATTAGCAATTGACAAATGGGGAATTTTGCCTATCCCTGCCTGTGCTGGCCACTTGAGTCATTAAATGCCTTTTTTAGTCTATAGCTGAACTTGGTTGTCTCCAAGCTAAACAACTTACAAATGAATTTTCCCTGCCTCTCTCCATAGGCATGTGGATTGTTGGACTCCGGTCACTGCAGTGTCAGCCCATGACATTGGTGACTGGGGAAGAGGAGACGGGGGCTTGAGGCAGTCCCGGCACATAGTAGGTGTTCAGGAAATTACACCTGATTGGCCTCCTGGTTGTGGGCATTGGGCAGACGTGAGAGGAGGCCACCCACAGCTGGAATGTGCTTTCTGGAAGCCCTCCCGCAGCTCCTGCCTCTGAAGCTGAGTCCTTCCGTGACTTTCAGTCACTCATTTCAGAACAGGTTGATCTTTGTGAACCTGGTTATGATTTTCCACTTTCCAGTCTCTGTCGTACATGGGAAGATGGCATTATACATCATCCATGAATTTCCCACTGAAAGACATTGATGGACTAGCCAAGCCCCGCATCTGCACTTGAGGATCCAAGACCTCCACCCTCAGGATGCCTCCTCAGTGGAGCGATGCACTCCTAGGGGAGGGGGCACTGCACGGGAAGGTGGAATCTGAGTGACCTCCCGCCTCCGGTGGCTGCGGAGCCAAGGGAGGAGACCCTGCTGGTACCCGTGGTCCAGGACCGGATGCTGAACCTGGTTCTCAGCCACTTGCTCTCACTGACAGGGGATGCCAGGAGAGGGCACGGTGGGTCTCCAGCCACCGCCGCGAATCAGGACATGGCTGTGCTTGGCTCCTGGGAAGCTTCTCCATGCTCTGCACATCCAGCTGTGCTGGAGACCCCACAGCACTCGGAGGAGGACTCTGTTCCACCATCGGCCCAGAGATGAGATTCTGAAGGATCAGGGATCAGAATATGATCTGGCCCCTCTGATCCTTTATACATTTTAAACACAATTACTCAAATTACTTAACCCAGAATAGCATTATACCGTGTGTGTCTCTTTTTCAAGGGAGAAAATAAATGCTATTCCACACAGGATACAGTCTGGTGTGTT
>NC_043705.1:145458832-145460156 GCF_006229205.1 Suricata suricatta
CATGTGCTTTGTGTGTGTGCTTGCATGTGTGTGTGTTGTGTGTGCATGTTATGTGTGCGCATGTTGTGTGTGTTGTGTGTGCATGTGCTTTGTGTGTGCACGCACAAGTGTGTGTTGTGTGTGTGCATGTGTGTAGGCATGTTGTGTATGTGTTGTGTGTGTGCATGTGTGCACACATGCATAAATGTTGTGCGTGCATGTACACACACGTGTATATGTTGCATGTGCACACATGTGTGTTGCGTGTGTGCATGTGCGCATGCGCGTGTGTACGTGTTGTGTGTGTGTGTGTGCGTGTGAGTGCGCACCTGTCACCACAGGGAAGGGAGGGCGCACCGTGCAGAGACTTGCCCCCACAGTCCTTTGTTCCTTAAGTAGGCGCCTTCGGTGTGTGACTCGGGTCCCAAAGCAGATGTCAGGGCAGATGCGGATGGACCAGGAACTCGGGGGCCCCGGCGTCTTCGCTCCGACCGGCCCCCCAGGCAGGTGCAGGGGAGGCAGGCGGGCTCAGTCCCCCATCCATTTCACACTTCCACCATGACAGCGTCACAAACGACCCTCACAACACGCTAACCTGCATTTTAGATTCCTTGTCCGCTGGACGTGCAGGTGCAGGAGCCGGGTTCCACTGACAGGTTTGTTTACTCCGTTTTTCTACAGGAAAGAAGTGCTCTTGCTTAAGGTTATGTAACATCACCCACATTCAAAGATCCTGCCCGGGTCATCCTGCTCCCCAAGGCGGCGTCCCTCCGAAAACAGCAACGGGAGCCGGTCACAGCCCAGGAAGGGGAGCTGCTGGAGGCGCGGATTCCATGGGGGCCCCACACCCTGAGGGGCTGCCTCGCTCCGGACGAACAGGGTCTGGGAAGGCGGAGAGCAGGCTTGCCCGGGCCTGGGAGGCGGTGGGAGGATCAGCTGGTGGGTCGTGCTGGGCGTGGAGAGACCGACCCAGCGGGGCGATGGGTGTGGATGGACCCGAGAGTGTGCCGGAGAAGCCGGGCACTGCGTGCACATGATGACGTGGTGAGGTCCCCTGTCTCTCCTCTGCTGCCTGGTCCACCCTGGTCTCTGTCACCTGAGGACACAGGAAGGTTCACGACAGCAACAGTCCTCACAGACCATGAGGGTCCCCTGTCCTTGCACACAGTCTTGCTCCTGTAACAAAGTGCCCCAAACAGACGGATTCCCTCTGAGTTCCGGAGGCTGGACGTCTGACCCTGACCTGCGGGCAGGGCTGGTCCCCAGCAGCCTCGAAGGCCAGTCTGTTCTGGCCCCTCCCCGGATTCTGGGCCTTGGCGTCCCTGGCGTGTGCTGGCACCGCCCC
>NC_043705.1:145460256-145461923 GCF_006229205.1 Suricata suricatta
GGGGCGGTGCCAGCACACGCCAGGGACGCCAAGGCCCAGAATCCGGGGAGGGGCCAGAACAGACTGGCCTTCGAGGCTGCTGGGGACCAGCCCTGCCCGCAGGTCAGGGTCAGACGTCCAGCCTCCGGAACTCAGAGGGAATCCGTCTGTTTGGGGCACTTTGTTACAAGAGCAAGACTGTGTGCAAGGACAGGGGACCCTCATGGTCTGTGAGGACTGTTGCTGTCGTGAACCTTCCTGTGTCCTCAGGTGACAGAGACCAGGGTGGACCAGGCAGCAGAGGAGAGACAGGGGACCTCACCACGTCATCATGTGCACGCAGTGCCCGGCTTCTCCGGCACACTCTCGGGTCCATCCACACCCATCGCCCCGCTGGGTCGGTCTCTCCACGCCCAGCACGACCCACCAGCTGCTCCTCCCACCGCCTCCCAGGCCCGGGCAAGCCTGCTCTCCGCCTTCCCAGACCCTGTTCATCCGGAGCGAGGCAGCCCCTCAGGGTGCGGGGCCCCCACGGAATCCGCGCCTCCAGCAGCTCCCCTTCCTGGGGAGGCGCCGTCTCTGGGCACCTGGGCTGTGCGCGCTGTGACACTTACACGTCATGGGCATCGTCCAAGGAGGTGCCAGAGCCCCGGCACAGTGCCCAGCACTGCGGGCAGGCCCGATGCTCTGGTGACGTCTGGAAGTGCGGCTGCTGCCATGACCTTGGCTTCGTGGTTCTCGTGTGGCGGAATCTCAGGCGGGAGCAGGCCTGCTGCTCAGCGAGTATCAGCACACGTGTGACCTAGAAGAGAGACTCGAGGCCCTTGGGGTCTCAGCCAGGGGGCAGGGGGGAGAGGGCTGGCGTGCCAGCGGCCAGCCGCCTCCTGAGCCCACAGCCGGGACAGCTGGGCTGTGACCGGCTCCCGTCGCTGTTTTCGGAGGGACGCCGCCTTGGGGAGCAGGATGACCTGGGCAGGATCTTTGAATGTGGGTGATGTTACATAACCTTAAGCAAGAGCACTTCTTTCCTGTAGAAAAACGGAGTAAACAAACCTGTCAGTGGAACCCGGCTCCTGCACCTGCACGTCCAGTGGACAATGAATCTAAAATGCAGGTTAGCGTGTTGTGAGGGTCGTTTGTGACGCTGTCATGGTGGAAGTGTGAAATGGACGGGGGACTGAGCCCGCCTGCCTCCCCTGCACCTGCCTGGGGGGCCTGTCGGAGCGAAGACGCCGGGGCCCCCGAGTTCCTGGTCCATCCGCATCTGCCCTGACATCTGCTTTGGGACCCGAGTCACACACCGAAGGCGCCTACTTAAGGAACAAAGGACTGTGGGGGCAAGTCTCTGCACGGTGCGCCCTCCCTTCCCTGTGGTGACAGGTGCGCACTCACACGCACACACACACACACAACACGTACACACGCGCATGCGCACATGCACACACGCAACACACATGTGCGCACATGCAACATATACACGTGTGTGTACACGCACGCACAACATTTATGCATGTGTGCACACATGCACACACACAACACATACATAACATGCCTACACACATGCACACACACAACACACACTTGTGCGTGCACACACAAAGCACATGCACACACAACACACACAACATGCGCACACATAACATGCACACACAACACACACACATGCAAGCACACACACAAAGCACATG
>NC_043705.1:145462023-145464370 GCF_006229205.1 Suricata suricatta
CGCGCACCCTGCTGGAGGAGGAGGAACGGCTCACCTGTGGGCCGGGCCGCACCCTGCTCTCCACGCTGCGCTCCCAGAGCCCCTCCTCTGCTCATCGCCCCCTTAGGCCTCCCTTCCCTGTGCCCTCCCCCCTCCAGGGCCCCGGGGCTCCGTGTGCGTTGGCCGCAGGACCCTCAGGACGCAGGGTCTCCCCAGGCGTTGCGCAGCTGCTCCCGCCCGGCGCTCCCGGCAGCCCCCCTCCAGCACCTGCAGCTGCACCTCCTTCCGGCCCTGCTTGTCTGCGCCCCTGGGCCCCCTTTCCCCCTGTGTGGAACTCCTCTCCTCCATCGCGACTCCCTTCCTTAGTGGTGCTATCGGTGCCCTGGCTTCGGACACCATTCAGATGCCGCCCTTTTCCTGACTTGTCATTCTGCCCAGCTGGTCTCCTAGACCCCAGCCTCTCCGGAAGCGTCGGATGGTAAGAAATAAACCCGCGAACGTTTCACAGAAGTTGCATTCCTGATCGTACTCGCTCACCCTGCCTCTCCTGCAGGTGCCCCTCTGCCTCTCCTCAGGCCACAGGCCACGACTGCTCCCTTACCCACCTTCTCAGCAAGGCCACCCCTGACCATGCTACGTGAGACACCAACATCCATCCCCAGCTTTCCGTCTTCCTGACCCGGTTCATGTTATTTTAATCTGTGACACTCAAAGCCGCCAACACATTAACTTATTTACATTTAATTAAATTTATAGTTGATGTCAGTTGTCTTCCTCATCTACGGCTCCCGCTCCGGAGGCCCCAGGGTCTCCGCCTGTTTGCTCACGGATGTATCTGGAGGAATATAGCAGGCGGTCTGCAAATGCTTCGGATAAACAAATCAGTAGAGTTAATATCCCAAAAGGCCCCCAAAAAAGTGCTCATAACTCGTTCAACTTTGGGAGTCGTAATCAAGGCTCTGCGGTCCAGAACTCTGTCGGACATTCCGAACCTGCTTCCCACCCTGCCGGCGACTTCCCAGGCCAGCGTGCTTCCGGGGGACTCGGCCCTGCCCTGCGGAATGGCCTTCTGCCCGAGTTCTCAGCTCTTTCCCTTGACGTCAGAGGGGCTCGCACGGGGAGGGGCGTGGACTCAGTCTCCCTGCTGACCGGCGACTCGCTCGTCTCCCAGCCTGGCGTCCACGGGACTCCCAGCCCTTTCTGCTGCCTCCCAGGAGGCCAGGTGAGAGCCGGCCGTCCTCAGCCCTCCTGACCCTGTCCTGCCTACAACAGGGGGACCCCTGATGCCTTGGGTCTCAGTCACAGGCTTCTAGTTCGCTTTACTGAACACAGAGCAGGTATTTTAGTCTACCTGATGCTTGTATTTCTCAACTGGCATAGAGTCATCCATGAGAAGGAAGTGTGGGGTGAGGCTCCCAGATTTCTCCACACTGTATGTGGACATCGATTAGGTAGTGAGCCCTTGATGGCAAGACTTTGACTGCTTGTTTTTATCTCCTCTAAAACCAATCCAAGGGTGACTGCAGCCGCCCTTCCATAAATGTTTCTGGGCAGAAAAAGTAGCAGAAAAATAGATACTGAACATAATTTGTTGCATAACATAAGCACTCTGTGATGTACCCATTAGGAAAAGCTTACATTGTGTATGTTTGTATCAATTGGTGGAGTTGAACATCTATAATGCAGACATTTCCAAAGTACCTAGCACAAGATTCTAGAAAAAAGTATACATTTGCCAGCCGGACATTTGCTAACATACTATTTCTTTCCTGGGGCTAGAGGAGTATCAGAGGCTAACAGTGACTGAGCCCGGTCTCCCTAGAGTCGTGAGACTAGTGAGTTTAGCAGGTAAATATGTTTTGTAAAACAATTTAAGGAGGTTAGTAATGTAAAGTTAAAAAAAATCTAGGGGCGCCTGGGTGGCTCAGTCGGTTAGGCATCCGGCTTCAGCTCAGGTCATGATCTCATGATTCGTGGGTTTGAGCCCTGTGTCGGGCTCTGTGCTGACAGCTCAGAGCCTGGAGCCTGCTTCCCATTCTGTGTCTCCCTCTCTCTCTGACCCACCCCTGCTCGCGCTGTCTCTCTCTGTCTCTCAAAAATAAATAAAAAGCAAAAAAAAATTTTTTTAATCTACACTTAATCAAAATTCACCCCGAAGTTAATTCTAATATGTTAAACACAACCAAAATAAGACATCCTGGAAAAAATCACCAATGATAGTCCAAGATGTCACCTTAACTCCCTGAGGCCTCTGTATTTTCCAACTCAAGGTCAATGTTAAATATGGGTCAACATTACAAACCACGGGAGCTGAAGTGGTGTGGAGGCTCTGGGGAGGGTGCGTGCTTGCTGCCAGCTCGGTGGCTCC
>NC_043705.1:145464470-145484570 GCF_006229205.1 Suricata suricatta
CCAGGGGTCGGTGAGGTCAAGCACTCTCCGATGAAAACTAGGAGCCGGCTGCTTCTCGAGCCGCAGAGGGTGACGTGGGGCCTGCAGAGACCAGATTTCATGAAAACCCCTCACCTTCTAAAGGGTAGCATGGTCCCTTCCTCCCCCGGCTTACAGCCACACAAAGCAGAAGCCCCGCCCCGCTGGAGGTGCTCCGGCTGCGGGCCCTGCCCTGCTGATGGCGCAGGGGCAAATCCAATTAGCCCACGGCCTGCCTCCCAACCTTATTAACCTGCTCAGCCTGGAGAGAGTCCAGGTCCCGCCAATATCTCATTTCTCCGGTGGCCGATAAGATCAGCTGCAGAGATTCAATGGGCTTCCTTTCACCCGGGCCCCGGCCCACATCCAGCCACCGGCGTCCCGGGCACGGTGGCCGAGGCCTATTTTCCCACATGAAATAGGATGGCAGGGCCGGCCGGAGCCGCGGGAACAAACGGAGGGGCCCCGTTGCCGCGTGGCAGCCCGGCCATCCCCCTTATCGCGGCCTCCCCACAAAGGCCGGCGGCCCGGGTGATTAGCATTCCCCGGTGAGCCCGTCAGCCCTACTTCTGTCACACAGACAGATTGAGGCTGTCACTCAGGCTCCCGAATGAGTGACACATGGCCCGACCGGGAGGACAACATTGTTATTTGAGTTAAGAAATCAATTTGTATCAAATGTACACTGTAATTTATTTGTTGGCTTTGAAGGGAACCGAGCTGAGATAAATGGGGAAGGGCGGCTTTGTTCCCCCCCCTCCGCCGCGCTGATAAAGTTCTTCAGAACCCAGATAACTGCAGTCAGAGCCGGAGTGACAAACATGTTTAAAGTTGCACACTGATCTTTAAATCTCAAAAAGAACACCTTGTCGGACATGATAGAACATTTTTTACCTTTTCCCTCTATCTGTCAGAAAGCTGCTGTGACGCACCGCTCTAGTATTTTTGCTGACATTTTCTTTATCAAGCACATCTGTTTGTGGTCAAAAGATGCTTATTCCTATTTTCTTCAATCTACAGCAGTCAAAGAAAGCGCCGAAAGGAAGGGAGAAAATGAGACCCTGGGTCCCAGCATCTCACTTAACTGCCCGGAGGCGGCTGGGCACCGCGGGTCTTTGTAAGTGTTGATCCTGCCTCCCCTCGTGGGCTTATGCTCTCCCCTCCCTGCTCCGCCTCCTGCCTCCCTTCCTCTTCCTCCTCCTCCTCCTCCGCCTCTCTCTCCTCCTCCTCTTCTTCCTCCCTTCTTCTCAAAACACCGACACACATGTAACACGCCGTGCCGGCTGATTGCATAAAAAACTAATCATTTTTCCATGTGTCTTTTACATATTTTGGGAATCTGCCTCCTCCAATGGCCAGAAGGGAAACTGCATGATCTTGAGCTTGTCTGCCTGTGACCTTCGACTTGTCTGGCCTTGTCTGTTCTCACTACACGTCAGGCCGACGCTCTACGGGAAATTCATCTATGTTAAGTGGAGGCGAGTCATCCTGAGGTTCAAGGTCACGGAACTGACGGCAGCCCCTCTGTGCCTGGACCAGGGCCTGGCGAGCAGGACACCTACCTTTCCCTGCCATTCGGTTCAGGAGCCAGTAGATTGCTCTCCTTTGTTATGAAATTAAGTCACTAGTTCAGTGCCTCCCGCTGGAACCAGCAGCATGTGACCGGATGGCTGTGCATTATTAGAACGTCTCTGAGCGTGACTCCTCTCTCTCAGACTCCAAACCCCCTGGCCTGCCTCTGCTTCTTTCTTGCAGGCGTCAGAAGGAGGGGGGCAGGTGGCGGGGCAGTGGGGCACGGAGGCACCATCCCCCAGCTGGGGACAGCTGGGATCACGATGCCTCCTGGGGGAGCACTGTGACCGCCGAAGCCCAAGGAGGGGCAGAGCTGGGCAGCGGTCTCCTCAGCCAGATGTCCTCTCCCCCGTCTTCGCTTCCTGAGGCCCCCTCCCCATGCGCCTCCCCTGTGGCCCCCGATAAGCTTCCCCACCTGGATTGGTAACTTTACCACACCTTCCGGTGTTGATGTCAAAATTTCCTATCTGTAAAACACGTGTCCCCAAACACTGAGACTGTTTTGCATAAAAATAATTACCCTCCAAAAAGTGGCAGAACTTACTCTCCAGAAAATATGCAGGAGGCAAAGGACAGTTCAGGTAAGTTTGGAGGCTCCCGTCTCTATAACCGCTTCATGGAGATGGAATCCACAGGCCACACGTGGACCCTTCAAGGGTAGACAAGGCCACAACTCTTGGTCGGCCTGTGGAGTTCTGCAAACGGCACCGCGGTCCGTGTTAGAACCTGGCGCCTCAGGAGGGAGCCGCGGGATTCTCCCATCATGCCCCAGTCACCTGCCTCTGCCCGTCTCCACGGATTTGCCGCGATGACATCTCGTTTGAAGGCAGTCGTCCGAGATGCGGTCTGTGCGTCTGGTCTCCTTGCTGAGCACCGGGTTTTCCAGGCTCTTCCCGTGGTGGCAGGTGTCCAGCCCTCACCCCCTTTCACCGCTGAATTATATTCCCAGTGAGGCGGGTCCACTTCCTTCCGTTTGGCCAGTCACCCGCGGACGGGCATTCGGGTTGTTTCCACGGTTTGGCTTCCGTGGACAGAGCGGTGGTGACACGTTTCTTCGTGGATGCCGTGTCGTTCCCGTGGACCGCACCTGCTCGCCAGGTCAGCTGACACAGGGGCCCGGCCTGGACGCTGGCAGACGGGCTTCCCACACGGTGGTCTCACGCTCTGTGCGCAATCCGAGGACACAAAAGTAACTCTTTTCTGGGAAACAGAGGAGCAGAGGCAGCAAATGAAAAGTAACACCAGAAATACTGTTCTGGAAGGAAGAAGGAAGCAGCCGAGATCACTTAGCTATGAGTTAGGAGCGACAAAGAGGGCAGGGCAGAGACGAAGACGGCGTAGGAATTAAAACAAATAGAGCCGATATGAGTTACACAACTTCTCCCGGTATCTAGGGCCCAGATAGGGTCACTTGTAGTTGATATTTGAATACTTTCCTGGCATTACAAGGAAAACTGTAAGCAGTATACTTATCTTAGGACGTCATACAAGGTCATAAAATTCTGTTATATGTGGTTTAAGATGGTGTATGTGAAACATGCATTTGGATAAAATACCTTCTTCCCGGATGTCAATAAAGGATCCCCATATTCCGTAAAGTCCATTTCGTGTCCCCTGCAGTCCACAGGGCATGGCACCCTCCGCCTGGTGGTTCTGGGGATGTGGCGATGACTCTGGTGAGGGTGGTGAGGACAGACACGGGCCACCCTTCCCACCGAGAAGAAAGAGAGGTCCGTGCAAAGTGGAAGAGACTTCTTGAACTCAAACTCACTTCTTCAAGATGCCACCTGGATTATCTGCATGCTAAATAACAAGCACATGAGAAATGTTTGGTATTGAAGTGTTCATGACTGGCTGTTCAATATGTATTACTGGCTATGCTGCTTTTTTATTTACATCATGTGAGGTTGTGAATTGACTTTTCTGGGTTATAAACATGGAAGAGATTGTGTCTGTTTTCTCTTCGTCTGACCGAAGGATCCTGCACTGTTTTCAGTGCACATGCACCTCGATGCACAGTATTCGTGGTGAAAGAGACCACCGAGTCATCAAGTGTTAACTTTAAAGGATCACCAAATTATTTTTAGACTGAACACCAAATTTAAGCACAAATGGTGCTATGACCAAATCAGGATGAAACTCCCGAGCTTGAAACAAGGTCTCATGATCCATTTCATCAACTTCACTCTTTTCTCATTTGACGAGATGAAGAGTCTGTGATAATCCCGTGATGATCAATGTAAGACACACGGGCCGCTGGCCGGGTTCATCATGAAATGTGAAAATCGAAAGGGTTGCCAACTCCCCTCCCACCCAAGTCCGGACTCAGGTCAAAGGGTGACTTCATACATGTGCCAGTGAACGTCCCCAATGTCCTAAGCTAGCCAGCTAAGCTGCCCCACGGCCCAGTATGGCTGACGGCCACCATAACCCGCCTGCCCTCACCTCAGGCTCCTCCTCCCCGACCCCCTAGTTCTCCTCCGGGACGCAAGACGACAGGAATGCCTGCCCCCCCCGCACCGCGGCCACCTCCACCTACTGGACACCGGCTGGGCTCCAGGCAGTGTCCACCTGGTGCGATAACCATACTCCTCTCAGGATCAACGAACAATGAGCCATGGAAAACAAACTTCTCTGTGCTCCCTGGGGCAAGAAAGGCTCGGCTTTTTCAAAGATAATTGGGAAATCAGTGCGTCCGTGGGTACTGTCATTATTTTTCATTAACAGCAGTGCTGTTGTTTTTAACCTGGAAAATCTATCCAGCGCTTATTGGGCTGGCGTTTGGGTCCTTTGAAACCAGACCTGCAAAGCTCACATACATCTTCAAGCACAGGAACGACATTGCCTCGTCAGGAATAATGGTGTGATCATCCCGAATTATGAAATGTGCATTTGAGGGCAGTTTTCTTACTTTCATGTACGTTACACACAGCTAAGCAAGATACAAATCTGTACTACTAGTAGGAGGTGAGTTAGTGAAAAAAAATACAGCATCACATAATATAATTATAAAACCTGGTAGCATCTGAGAGTTAATTGCCAGGCCCAGAGCTGAAATCATGCAAAGACATTCTAAATTTGCCAATTCTTTGTTTTAAAACCAAATTGCTTCTAGCTTGAATTTGCTGTTCCTGATTAGTATCCTGCCTGACCATTCCAAGACCACTTTTTAAATATACGCTTTTTGGCCAAAATCACATATACGAGGGATAGGACAAGAAAACCTCAGTGGAACTCAAGTTATTGTTCAAGTTCAAACAACATTCCAAAAATAGAAGGCGCCACCAAGTTGATTACATGGAAATTGATAATATAAAACACAGGTCGGCAGACACAGAATTAAAAGAAGAAGGAATATAGAAAATGTGCCCTTATTAAGATCCAAGAACAGTTTCTAGCATTTGTTATTTAATAAAAAAGTTAATTAAAGGGTTTACACTTCATCATGCCTGGTAAAGAGCTGACAGGCATGATTAGGATAGGAAATGCTCCCTTCTCCAGCGGAGTTTAATTTAGAGCTGCAGCAAAGAGGAGGAAGGAGAAAGAAAGCAGCAGAGGTGTGCACCAGGTGGCTCAGGCTCAAGGTGGGAGGAGAGCTTGGTGGGGGCGACACAAGACCGGTCTCCCGAAATTGTCTCCGGCAGAAGTGCTCATGGACGGCCACCCCTCCTCGCTCCCATGCATTCTCTGACCACTTAGTGGAGGGACACAGCCCCTATCAAGGCTGGCCAGGTGGACGCTAGACCCCGGCACGGACCCCAGAGGGGCCACTGAGGTCACCAGTTAGCTGTGCAGACGTAGACACAGCTCTGACTGGCTGCAGCCCAAGACGGACCCAGGAGATGTGCCCTGCACACTTGTGGCCGTTACTTCCTTTGGCACACCTCCCTGTACGTTCAGAAGATGCTCGGAAAAACAGTGACTCTGCGTTAGGAAAATCAGACGGTACAGAGCCTTTCAGACGGGGAACGTGATGTGGAGCTGAAATATCAGGAGTCCACCCAAGGCACGCAGTCTGGTCCTGGGTCTCAGCCAGGAAACCCCACCGGGCAGAGGGGACTCGGCTACCGGTGTCAACTGTCACGGCTCCAGAAGAAAGTTTCCAGGGTCACAGGACACCACTGCTTCGGACCACTCGCTACCCTCTGCCGCCCTCTCCCCTGGATCCATAGGGCTCTACTGTGTTATTGAGCTGTGTTTACGTCTATCGTAGTTCACATCCCCGTACCTTTCTCTCCACCCACAGGACGCTCCTTGGATGCAAGAGAACAGGTTCATTCACAAGCTGGTGCTCGTCCCCTGTCTCACTCTCCTTGCCAGAGCAGGTGTCACACACACAGGGGGAGGAGGGAGGGAGAGAGGGAAGGAGGACAAGAGGGCAGGGGAGGGAGAAGAGAGAGAGCTGCAGCTGGCAAGGAGCCCTGCAGGAGCAAGCCCGGCCGGACCCGCCCCTGGGGATGAGGCAAGGCAGGTTGGCGGCCATGAAGACAACTCCAGCCCTGGAGGCTCTGGAGACCAGTGGCCAGCATCGCTGGTGTGACTTCCGCCCAAAGCCAGTAGCAGGGGGCGGTCTGGGCTCCACAGGAGTCTGGAGGATGCCTGGGAGCCTTGAGCAAATGCTGTTTTCTGGCTCAGATTGCTGGAGTGGGTTCTGCTGTGGATAATTAATTATGATTTGCAAGTAGACTCGGGAACCAGCGGAGAGGGTTAGCATCCAGCATATCTCAGTCTCCAAATGCACTCAGATGTCCTCCCTGCCATGTTCAGGGTCCCCGTCCTTCTTGGCCAAAGCCCCAACTTTCACACAAGATCCCTGGAGAGGCCATGAATTCAACTAGCCGTGTCACCAATTCGAACTTTGGGCTTGGCTGAGGAGCACTCAGCCCCAGAGCAGCCCGAGAACGAGGGGCCTGTTAGCGCGACAAGGCCCTGGTTCTGAGGGCACTTGGAGCCCCAGCTTTGACGCTCTGAGCTTATGGCTGCCCTGGCAGCTCCCAGCACGGCCATGAAGGGCCAGTCCCGCCCCCACACCCACCATATTGTTCTGTGCATGGCCAGACGGTGGCCCCAGCCTTTGCCTGCAGTGACACTTCCTTCAGGGACCAGAGCCATCATTTAAGCAGATCTTTCATTGCTGGAGACCATCAGCTGCTGGGTTCCATCCTCAGTAGTTTTTTGTCACTCAAGTCCCCCAGGATGTCCAGCCAGCACCAAATTCCCTCTCTTCATGACCAGGGACCTGCATAACAAGCCATGCGTGCCTGAGCTAGTGCCCCACAGCCAGTTCGAGCAGGAAAGAAATTCCCTGAGCAAGGTTGGGGTGCCCAGAGGGACAACTGTGACACAGAGTGACCATGTGCTGAACACCTCAGCCACCAGCACCCTCTGGGAAAGGCCTGGAGGTGCCATTCATACATAAATACTTTGTCCCAAGGGTGGCACGTGAAGCCCGGCCAGTCTTCTGTGCTGAATTAGCCCGTGCACTCGCTGTAGAGACAGAGTACAAGAATAGAGGCCTTTCCAGGCCGGCCCAGGGCCAAGGCGCCTCTCTCTGGGGAGGAAATCCTGAAGACCGGGGACCGCCAGCATCTGGTAAGTCCAGAAGAGAGTGAACTCTCGGTTCCCGGGTGGAAAGTGGCCCCAAAGCGGGCTGGGAAATCGGTGAAATGACAAGGGAGGAAGTCCCTGACTGTGCCCACATGGCCCTAAGTCTTCCAAGTCAAGACGCCAAATTAACATCTCGCCGATGTCCCCGAAGACGCGCTTTGCCAGTCTTAGTGGGATCACTTTGAAGCCAGAGCGAGGCCTGCAGTTTGTAACCATGCTGCAGGCCACGGGCCTGGAGCTGCCCTTCCGTCTGCCTTCCAGGAGGATAAAGCAAAGGGACTGTTTTCTATCAAAATTCCCTGTCAGTCCCCGTCCACCGAGGGATCTCGTGTTTTCTCTCCTCTGCAAGTCGGCTTCGCTCTTCCAAACTGTCTTTTAAAAAGAAACATACTGTCCTTATTATCATCTCCACAAACACAGCCCAGCTTTCCTTTTAATGTATTTATTTTTCGTACTTTGGGTCTCATGGGATTGACCTCGAATGCACGCTGCCCTTTCTAGTAGGGCTCTGAAGCTTTTCCCAGCCAAGAGTCAACACGAAAAAGATCATCTTAAAAATTTGTTCACATCCATTTACGAGAGGCAAGGACGCGAGTGTTGAGTGAAGGGGTGCCTGTCATCGGTGGGCACGCACTTCCACCTGCTCCAAATCTGCAGCATTTCTCACGACTCAAACGCCGGAGATCTAACGGCTCTTCCAGAACTTTGCTCATCAACACGCACCCGCACGAGTCTCGGGGCATGGCTTTCTTCTTTCATGGAGACTTCCCTCTTCCCACTTGAAACAAAGATTCATTTTCTGTGAGGAGGCGCTGCCAGCAAGACTCGCTTCTCCAGGCAGGAAAGCGGCTTGCCCCCAGGCTGTGAGCGGCAGGGCACTCAGGGACGCGGGCTGAGCCGTGGGCCGGCTTTCGTGGCTGCATCTGAGGCCGCCCTGCCAGCCCGGGGAGGGGAGAGGGGAGCGGGATCTGCAGGGGCAGAACTTCAAAACAGCGCAGTTAACGGGGAGCCAGGGTTGTGGGCCCCCCGCGGGACGCCTCACAGGCATTTATGAAGGACACACACGTCCGTGACCATCCCTCTGCTGCCTTTCGTGGTTTTCTACCTGGGGGACAAACACTAACTGAAAGCAAAACAGAAGAACATTACGCTGTTTTGTCATCTTTAATTATCTTACTAATAGGCATCACTGAAGATAAAATTGCATTCTTCTATGAAACATCGCATGAACATCATGACTCACAAGTTTGTGAGGCCACCTCTTCCCACAGGTCGAAGCGACGACCTGTTCAGGCTTTGCTCTCTTCGGGGTTAGGCCTTGGTTATGAGTCGGGGATGACATTGCTCCGCATTTTGAATGCGTCGTGATTACAGCCAGGGACACCAGCTCAACTGCAGCAGAGATTATTTTTTCCCTCTGTTCAAGCCATGATGCAAGGTGCAGACAAAAGGGAGTTTCACTGTGGTATCGTTTAGGCCACAGTGAGTGAGAGCCACGTTTTCCCATGAAGAAATAGGTATGGACGCGCTGCCCTCTGAGTGGTTCGCCTTCATCTGCCCACCAGGCACAAGGATGGGGTAAACTCCTGTCCAGCGGCGTGTGGGCGGTGGGCACACAGGGCTCAATTACTTACTCAAACACGTGGGGTCTGTTTTTCTTAACGAAGAAAACAGTAACTGGTTTTGGTCCAATGGCGGCTTTGGCCTCACACTGGGCTCAGAAGGTGGTGAATCAGGGAGGCCTGTGGCACGCGGTGGGGAGCCCTGCATAAGGGAAGACCTCACAGGGGCCCCTAGCTGATTCTGTCCCTCCCACTTCTCTCCTAGCTCAGAGCCCTCATCGAGCTCTGTGATTCTAAGACGTCACTTTCCTGTCACTGCTGTAACAAATCACCATAATCTGGTGACTTAAAGCAACAGACACTCATCCTCCCAGTTCTGGAGATTAGCCAGGCCGTGCTCCCTCCAGAAACTCCAGGGGACCCTTCCTGCCTCTTCTGGATGCTGGCGCTCCTGGTGCTTCTGGCCTCTGGCTGCTTCGCTCCATCTCTATCTCCTTCCCCACATGGCTGTCCCTTATTGCTGTCTTTTCTTGTGTGTCTCTTTAAGGGTCCTTGTCACTGGATTTAAGGCCCACCCAGACAGTCCAGGATCAACTCCATAACTCAAGACCCTTAATTAATATCATCCACAAAGAGAGTTTTTCAAATAAGGTCAATTTACAGGCCCCAGGGTTTAGGAGGTGGACATGTTTTTGGGGACCCACCATTTGGTCCCCTGAGCTGGGAAAGTCACCTTCTCACTTGGCCCTCTTATGTCTTTGTTACACCTTCCCGCAGAGAAATAACCATGGGGGAAATATCAATGAAGTTGTTAGCTATCCCTGGGAACACCTGAGCTTGGACGAGCTCAGGTGAATTAGCCCGTACCTAGCCCTGTGCTGATGGGCGCCGAGTCGGCCTCTACAGAACAGATCTCATGAGCAAAACCCACTATGCTGGGCAGTTCTTGGGCCACCAGTCCTCTGGACTTCATGAGCCCTTTGAGCCCACTTGGTTTTGTTCAATGAGAGGGCGGCCTCTGCAAGGTCATGCCCTCCAAGCCATCCATCCACTGGCAGCTGGACTGGGACCCACTTCTGAAGAGTCCTACTGAACAGTGTCTTTCAGCCTCCATGGTGAGTGTGGCCCTGAGCCCCTGCCTTCTGTGGACACTGGGCATCAGCCCCTCCCCAGGCGCACTGCCTCAGAGACACACACGGAGATAAAACTTGACTACATTTTGGACATGCTGCCTGCCCCCACCCTGCCCACCGGGGCCATTCAACCCAAGACTTGTCGAAGGAAACAGTGTTTTCCCATGTGACTGAGATGTCCCGTGGCCACCGAGGAGTCTTTCCTCCCCCTTCCTAAGAACAAGTAAGTTACATGAGGTTGGTGGTGACTCTTTAATTACTCATCCCCCTTACAATTCCTGGAACATTTGTGGGGCCCTGGGGCTTTTCCAGAGGCCTCACAAACATGGAAGCCTTGCTGATTCCTTGGAAGGTCTACTCACGCCTAAGGGCAGCCTGCGGGTCTGGTCCTCTGTTGGGGACTGGCATTCCCCGAGGCCAGGACACTGCCCTGGACCATGAAGCACCTTTTTGAAGAACACACCCAAAATCGGTGACAAACATCTCAAGCCATAAGATGGCATAATCCCCAGTGGCAGGGAACGGAAATCACCACAGAGACCTTCACTCCGTTGCTAGAAGGGGTGGCTGCCTGCTACTTTATGATAGAAACATTTTAATCAAGTTCAATATATTAAGGATCGAGCACAAGGTGGTGTCTTTGAAAGAGAAATGGCATTCTACCTGTTTTCATATGAGGATTTCTTTTCCACGGGTAATTTGTGCTCAAACAGAACTTCATGCAGCTTTTAGTTTTTTCTTCATGAGTCTTTTACAGCTTGGCCCCTTCCTAGCTATTCTGTATTACTTATGTTTCTAGTTCAGTAGTTTCTCTGAGATCCCAGATATGCCCTACAGAAGGAACAATAAAACTAAGTAAAATTTTATTACCAGGGAAAATGCCCATGGCTGTAAAAGTCTTTTTATAGTGGTAATGTTTGGTTTTAATATTTAATAAGCATAAACCACCATAAAGAAACATAACATTATGTTCAATCCCTTGAAGGATGGTGAGATTTGAAATTGTACAGGTGAAGTCTTATCTGATGAACTAAAAAGGCTTTGGATGTACTTCAAACTTAGATCCGGAATCCAGATGTCGCCGAGCTCCAGGGAAACCCAGTCCAACATAAAAAGTTCATCAACCACACGTCCTACGGAAACACTAAGTCAAGGATTTGCAGGTCTGTGGCCGTGAGTCACTCTTCTAACATCTGAGGATGAAGTCAGAAAGTGATTTGTTGATAAAATAAATCTCTACCACAGGTAAATGGCTTACGTGCCTCTAAGTTGAATCTGAATGAATGATTATATTTTAAAAATTGAGCAACTGCTCTTGAAGTCTTTGAAGAATATTTAGTGAATGGTGATCGGTCTGATGCCATTGTTCATAAACACAGGTCATTCCCATGATTGTGCTGTGGGGCCTAATTCCACTCACTAGGTTTTTGAAAATGGGGGAAATTTTCATTATTAATCTACTCAGAAAAGAGAGGTCAAAGGTTGCTTATTTCTACTTTGAAGGCATTTCCTTTTCTTGACTTTTACAGCTGTCAAATGACATAGATTTATAGCAATCAATTTCAGAACCCGCAGGGTTCAAGTGTTTGTTGATTTTTTTATTTCTTTTGGTCATGATTTGTGTGGGTCTCCAGCTCCAGTAGAAAACACTAACTAGACTTACATATACCAGGGCAGAGGGGTGGAGAGTGGAACTAACTGGAAATTAAGGAAAAAAAATACATGTATCAATTGAGATGAATTTTTAGGTAGTTGAATAATACAGGAAAGTAGCTTTGTAAGCTAGAGCATCAAGCAAGAAGAAAACTTTGTTCACTCGTGAAAAATGGATCGCTCTGTAAAGAATGAATGAGATTCTTACATTTGTTGGAAAATTGAGTGAATTAAATATGAGTAAATATATTGTTTTATTAGATTCATTATCTAATTGTTTCAGTCCATCACATAAAATAAAACATTTGGGGCGCCTGTGTGGCTCAGTGGGTTGAGCATCTGCCTTCGGCTCAGGTCATGATCTCACAGGTCGTGGGTTTGAGCCCTGCATCAGGCTCTGCTCAGAGCCTGGAGCCTGCTTCAGATTCTGTCCTCCTCTCTCTGACCCCCTGCTCATGCTGTGTGTGTGTGTCTCTCTCTCTCAGTCTCTCTCTCAAAAATAAACAAAACATAAAAAAAAGAAAACATTTGCAGAACCATGAGAATCCAGGTACTTTCTTCAATGTCAGTCATTAGACTGATGGATACACACATGCTGATCAATGTGCTGAAAGTCTAGGGACCCTTGGAGGCTCCATTGCTTTACTGCCAGCTCTTGATTTAGGCTCAGCTCGTCATCCTGGAGTTCGTGAGTTTGAGTCCCACATTTGGCTTTGAGCCTGCTTGGGATTCTCTTTCTCTCTCTCTCTCTCAAAAACAAAACAAAACAAAACAAAACAAAAACATATACACTGAAAGTCCCCTGGAGAGCACCAGCTGGTGTGTCCAAGGCAGGGCTGGCATTAATGGTGTACACTGCCTTCCCCAAGACATCAAGCTATTGCAGCTTTAGGGTCAGAAGTGGTTCAGATGAGGGGCACCCGGGGGGCTCAGTTGGTTAAGCAGCTGACTTCGGCTCAGGTCATGATCTCATGGTTCATGAATTTGAGCCCCGCGTTGGGCTCTGTGCTGACAGCTCAGATCCTGGAGCCTGCTTCCGATTCTGTGTCTCCTTCTCTCTCTGCCCTTCTCCTGCTCACACTGTGTTTCTCAAAATAAACATTTAAAAAAAAGTGGATCAAATGATTGGGATGGCCAACATTCATGTAAACTGATTATCAGGACCTACTATATACATATCTAATAAGACAACCATAGAAGTTAATCATTTCTAAATAATAATCTTTAACTGATAGCCTGTGCAGTATTAGTCCCACAACTAATAACTATTTCCTTAAAAACCAGACAAACTGCACTAACCACCCTCACGCGAGGTCACCTGAACAGGACTAGGGGAGACTCCCAGAAGGAAGGAACGCGAGGGCCAGCAGGGTGGGGGTGGCTGCCATGACCAGAGAGGCGGGCTGCGTGTGCAGGTGCACTAGCAGATTAGCCCAGCACGGCAGGAGCGGGGTGCCGCCTCCAGCAACCAACATTATGCCATCATTGCACCCCAATTCCAATAAGACACCACGTTCTGTCCGTTGGAACCTGGCCCTTAAAGGTGCTTAATGTTTTGGAAGTTTTACGAAATTGTTTTATTTCAGCCCTATTTAATTGCCATAATTTCAACTCACTTCTAAGGATGTTGAATTGACTTGAAAATTTACGTACTATGTGATGTTTAGTAGCATAAGCAACATTAAGCTAATTTAATTGTTTTAACTGGGTAATGAAATAGTCCATAAAAAGATTATGATTCCATATAAAGGTATTACTTTGCATTTCAAGCTGTATTTTTCGTGCAATTTCCTAGGCAGTGACCATCAGACTTTAGTGTGGGAAGAGGGACCCAAGATGTCTGTTACAATGTTAGTTCCTTCTCCTGAGCGTCTGATTCAAAGACACGAGGCCCTAACCTTTGGATTTTAACACAATTCCAAAGTGAGTTTGACTCAGGCACTCCACAGACAGCACTTAGAGAAATACTGTTGTAAATTATACGTTTTATCATTTAAACTTTTCCATGAGGAAAAGCTGATATGTAGCATCCATCTGTGTTGTGTTGACACCAGCAAAGGTCATTTCAAAATTATCTGAGAATCGCCACTGGCATTGTTTGGAGTTCCCACAGTAGTGGGGAGGAGGGACTAGGGGTCAGCACACATTCTGCAGAGCCATCCACTTGTGACCGAGTCCAAGTACCATCTCTTACAAGCCTACCAGCCTCCAACCACTTTTGATACAACTTCAGTGCCTATCTGTGCACGGGAAGCATAACAAGATATTCCATGCCATTGGATAATGAACATGGAGCAAGCCCGGCATCTAGCACAGAATACAAGGTTAATAGACATTTGTTACTATTATTATTCACTGTTAATTACTGTATCTAACACTTTTTGGTAGCTGATAAAGTGTCTTATTTGATGAGACAAATTATCCAGCAAAAAGAAATCATAGCTACAATGTGAGCTGATGCAATTTAATGAAATTAAGAAGTAATGACCTTAGGTCTGGTCTTAAATGTGCACATATGGCTTAGTGGAAAGAGCGCTGTGTTACACCTTGAACTTCAAATTTGTGGTTATTTTTGCAAGTCTTTTCATTAGCGCCATCATCAGGGAAATATTTTTATTGGTAAAGCAAGTAAAAGAACACGTTGACCCCAGATCATTGGGAACCTCACTAATGCAACGTGTCTGAATGCAGCTGGAAAGTAAAGGACACGTTGACGCTAAGGGATGTCATATTTCAACAGGAGTCTCACCACATCGAAGATGCTGTGACTGAACTTTCTCCAGATCCCCAGTGACTTAACACTGAGCCCTTGTCGCACGAATCTTATTCTTTTCCTGGACAGAAGAAAACCACAATTTGCTAGTTTTAGATATGAGGATAAAACACTTACTCTTTGAGCTTTCGTATCAGCTCCCATGGAACGTGAAGCAGTCATCTGAATCTAAAAAGTGTAAGACAAGCTGAACAAAGATCGTCATTGAAAGATTGACCATTTGGGAGGCAGTTGGGCAAAAGGGTTGGGATTCAGGTTCAAACTGTGTTTAATGCTTTGTGTGATAGGTCAGTAAGTCAATTTAGTCATAAACATGCTTGTGTTTTTCTCAGTTAATGTCCCAGATGGATGAGAGCAAAGGGATGTATGTGCATCTATACATTTTTCTGTATCTAGACAGCTCGATAGCTAGAAGGGAGATGGACAGATGGATGGAAGGATAGATAGATAGATAGATGGATAGATAGATATTAAGAGCCCAAAGTGTTTGTTGAACAGTGACTTCTAAGAAGTCTCACTTTTTTTTCTCTTCCACGCATAATAAATGCTGTGGATGTTAACTATTGTCAAGCCAATCTGAATTTGTTGTGTAATTATTATTCCTATTGCTCATAGAAAGTTAATTATTATGATTTTATAACATGGACTCATAATGCTATGATTTGGAGGCATTTATTCTTTGTATTTAGAATTAGGTTATTCATACACACACACACACACACATTATTCCCTGTCCACTACTTCTGTTGCCTCTGATATTTCCGGGAAGGGCCCTGGCCTTCCCTCAGAGGAGAGGACTCATATGCACTGACAAGTCTGCGACGGGGTGGCCTCCTCGCACATGGGCTGTGGTTCCATGGCACTTGCCCATGACGTTCCCTTACTGAGGCCCTCAGCACTCCGTGCAGCACGATGCCCGGAGCCTCATGCCCGCACTGCTCTCTCCACTTCCTTGCCCCTGCTCCTGACAGTGCCGATGTTAATCTCGGTCATGGTGAGCAGCGTTTTTAAAGAATAGTGAACTAGCATACTGGCAAATGTCAAGTTTTGTAAATGTGCTCAAACACGGTGTGTATTCTACTGTTGTTGTAGAACAATGTATACTATATAGGCACACATGCTTTATTATGTGAAATTTCTGAATAATTTTGTTCAAATCTTTCATATCTCCTCAATCACATGCCCCTTCCATACCTCCATTTTCTGTATCTTCTACGCTGTTCCTGTTTTTTGTCTTTTCATAATAAAAGCACGTTGGCCTCCCCTACCATGATTATGGAGTTCTCTATTTTTTGTTTCATTTGCTTCTGTCAATTTTTGCTCCCTATATACTGCAGCGACACTATTAACTTCTACACTTGCTTCGCGGAAACTTTCATCACTATTACATGCTCCTCTTTACTTTTGTCAAGGTCTTTTGCTTTATAATTTCAAGATCATAAAAAAACAGTGAAGGATAATCCATCATCTAGACCTATAAGTTTAGTGTTGACATGAAAAATAGACACTTAGTCAAAGAGTGAAGGGCCCCAAGGCCTCAATGCCTATGAAGAAGGAATGTCTGCTCTGGATGCCACCACCGCCATTCCCAAAGACACAGGCTCTTCACAGAAAGGAGACAGAGTCACAGTTTGTAAAATATACTGTAAATCTTTTGTAAAATACAGAATGGGAAAAATAGGTATTCATGAAATCATTTGTATTTTCCAAAAAAATAAACAAAACTTAGATTCTACGAAAAGTAATATAATATGCTGAAATTAAAAAAAGAAACTAAATTAACTAACAAAAAATGAAGAAAAATGAAAATTGAAGATTATAAAGTGATATGTTGATGCTCATAGTCCTGAATGAAAGCTGTGGGAAAGAGAATCAGCGCTGTGGATGGCAAGCTCCAGAAAATAGAAGAATGTGGCAAAGTGATTAAAATTCTCAGAGAAATAAGATATGTAAGGAACAGAAATATGGATCAAAATATTCATAAAATGTATTCCAAAAGAGGCTAAAAGAATAAGGCAAAGAAATGAAAACAAACAAGAAAAAGAGGCCTAAAATGATAATCTAGAGGAAAAATGTTCTGAGCTGAAAGAAGACAAGGATTCACATTTTGTTTCCCAAGAAGAACAACCAAAAGCAGAGTCAAGTGCAAGTATGGACTTTCCCAGAGGCAAATTCAAGCAAGACTGTTTTCTTATTTCAAAGACAATGTGAGGAAAGCTACAGTGATCATGATAACTAATTTGCTTTTTGAGTTTATGTAGACAAAAGTTGAATCCACCTGAAATGTACAAGTAATTACAAAAACAGACTCAGGTTTCCTGGCATATTATAATTAGAAATGACATGAGAATTACTAAAAATAAACCAACTGATTATACAAAAGGTTTACACTCCGTGTAGCAAATTTTATATATCTTTGATACCATAACTGGTATTTAAATTTTGTCTATATTTCCTCTGTCTGGTTTCTTTCTTTCTGCACAACAGCCTCCAGGTTTATCTGTGTTGTTGCCAACAACAGGACTCCCTTTAAAAAAAAAAAAAACTTGAATGATATTACATATATATTACATATATATTCTACATACATAATCTAATGTTATTATATAAAATGTGTACTTATTAAATTTGTCAAATTGTATATTATGTGAGTTATATAAATATATATCTATATTTACTTCCTTTATCTGTCATTAGACATTTACACTGTTTTCATGTCTTGGCTACTATAAATAATATTGCAATGAATATAAAGTGAAGATATGTCTTCAAGATGATGGTTTTGTCTCCTTCAGATACATCCTTAAAGGGAAAATTACCAGATCATATGGCAGTTCTATTTTCTAATATTTTGAGGAGCCAGCGCAGTTTTCCACTGTGGCTAAATAATTCAGGTCCCGCCAACAGTATACTAGCCTTCCCTTTTCTCCATGCCCTCATCAACACTTGCTGCCTTTTGCTTTTGTTTTGTTTTGATTTGCTGTGTTTTCTTTCTGTTTTATAGTAGCCATCCTATCTGGTGATTTGCATTTCCCAGAACGGTGAGCACATTTTCATAATACTTAGTGGCCATTCATATTTCTTCTCTGGAGAAACATCGACTACTCTAAGATTCTACTTGTATGTGAGATCTAAGAGTCAACTTTTGAGAAGCAAAGAGGGGGGGCAGTGGCTGCCAGAGGATGGGGAGAGAGAGAAATGGGGAGCAGTTTTTTATGTCTTCATTTTATTTTGAGAGAGAGAAGCAGGAAGCGAGTGGAAAAGGGGCACAGAGAGAGGGAGACACAGAATCTGAAACAGGCTCCAGCTCTGAGCTGTCAGCACAGAGCCCGACACGGGGCTCGAACCCACAGATGGTGAGATCATGACCTGAGCCAAAGTCGGACGCTCAACCAACTGAGCCCCCCAGGTGCCCCAATGGGAAGTATTAATGAATGGGTACAAAGTTTTAGTTATGCAACATGAATAAGACCTAAAGATCCACTTACAACACTGGGCCTATGGTTAACAATGCTCACTATGCTTCAAACTCTGTTAGGAAGATAGGTCATATCTTAAGTGCCTTTTCTGTAAAAGAAAAATAGAAAACATTTCAAATATGTAAGAGGACAGGAAGGAACTTCCGTGGGCAATGAATCGGCTTCTGGCACATGATCTCGTGACCACATACTCACCTCCAAATGCATCATGTTGTACACACGAAGTATGGACGGTGTTTTGTTTGTCAGTCATACCTCCACACAGTGGTCTAGAGAGCAATTTTAGTTTCTTATTTTTTCAATGTTTACTTATTATTTGAGAGAGAGACAGACAGAGTGTGAGCACAGGAGGGGCAGAGAGAGAGGGAGACACAGAACCCAGAGCTCCAGGCTCTGAGCTGTCAGCACAGAGCCAGAAGCTCGAACTCACAAACCGGGAGATCATGCCCTGAGCTGAAGTCAGGAGCTTAAATGACCTAAGTCAACTGAAGGGCAGTTGTAAGTAACATTTATAAAAAAATTTTAATATCACATGACACGTAAACATAACATCTAAGCCTTGTGCGTAGATGACCCTGTGTGAAATGGTTTTATTTGTGTGCTTCCTTTACTTGGCAGAAGTTGTAAAAATCCTCTGTGATTTCATGGATTGCACATCCTCTGATGAAAAAGTATAATAAAGCAAGATTAAAAATTAAAATAATTCATCTGTATCTTAACATTGTTTGACATCAAATTAAAGAAGATGTCACTTTTAACCAAATTATTGACAGATAATGCATAAATATTTCGTTTAAAATAAGGAGCATATGTACTTGTTAAATGGAAAATGTGAAAGTGTATCTTGAAATTGTAACCATTGTTGCAGACTCAATGAGCAGAAAAATTAGAATAAAATTTTAATGATATCTGAACTAAAATACTTTTTAAAAATAAAAATCATTTTTTATTATGTAACAGATGAAGTATTTTCATAAAAGGGAAAATTCTCAGGGGAGTCCTTTAGATGTGCTATTGCAAAAGGAGTTCATGGATCCAGGACGTTTGGGAAGCCCGAGGCTAGGGACGCCTCGGAAATCCAGGGTTTTCTCATATTCACTTAGTGGGCAAATCCCCACTGTTCTTACTGTGACTCGATTTGGACAACGGGACTCTCGCTGGAAAACAGAGGAGTACTCACTGATATGGAGCAAATGCCAGGTAGAGGTGGGTGGGGAAAGACCCCTGGGCAGGACAGGTGATCCCACATCTTCTTGTGACTCATCCCCTGATGTGCCTTCCCTTCTGGCTCTGGGGGATAGAGGGCTGCTGAGCAGACCCATCTCCCAGGTGGAGATATGGCCTCTACATTGAAATTTAAGTTTTCATGAAAAACTCTCTCTTTCCAAAATGAATCCAGCCCTTGGCCTTTTGCTGTCATCTGAAATTTTCCAACTTTACTTCTGAGAATAGAATCAACAGAGGGACTGGTCCTGACGCAGTAAGTACAGACACGCTATCATCATCGTCAGGGAAGAAAGACACGCTGTCACATGCCATGCTGACACCCCCCATCTCAGGACCAGATCGCCCAGACAAGGGCCCCAACTCTGGTCATCTGACGGAGTGCTGTTCTCAGCCAGCTAGGGAGCAGGAGGCCAGGAAATGGAGGTCCCACAGCGGGACAGCATGTGAACCTTGCAACACTGCCTATGGCCACCAGCCCGACAGGGTCCCCAGGTGGGTGATCCCAGCACCACAACACTTTACATGTTGTAAGTCAAGCAAACATTACATCTTAACCTTAACTGGAATCTTCAGGGGTGAAAGTTTCAAGCTACACTTCAGATGGCAAGTTTGTTTGTTTTTTAATTTTTTTATAGTTTTTCAAATTGGTTTCCATATACCACACAGTGCTCTTCCCCACAAGTGCCCTCCTCCATTGCCATCACCCCCCTTCCCTCCTGCCCCTCTCCCTTCAACCCTCGGTCCATTTTCAGTTTTCAAGAGTCTCTCTTGATTTGTGTCCCCCTCTCTCCCCAACTCTTTCCCCCTTCCCCTCCCCATGGTCCCCTGTTAGGTCTCTCCTGTTAGACCTGAGTGACAACATATGGGATCTGTCCTTCTCTGCCTGATTTATTTCACTTAGCATGACACCCTCGAGGTCCATGCACTTGCTACAAATGGCCATATTTCATTCTTTCTCATGGCCATGTAGTACTCCATTGTGTATATATACCACATCTTTTTGGTCCATTCATCAGTTGATGGACAGTTAGGCTCTTTCCATGATTTGGCTATTGTTGACAGTGCTGCTATGAACA
>NC_043705.1:145484670-145486593 GCF_006229205.1 Suricata suricatta
GTGGTTTTGATTTGTGTTTCCCTGATGATGAGTGATGTTGAGCATCGTTTCATGTTACTGTAGGCCATCTGGATGTCCTCTTTGGAGAAGTGTCTGTTTATGTCTTCTGCCCATTTCTTCACTGGATTATTTGTTTTTCAGGTGTGGAGTTTAGTGAGTTCCTTGTAGATTTTGGATACTAGCCCTTTATCTGATATGCCATTTGCCAATATCTTTTCCCATTCCGTCAGTTGCCTATTAGTTTTCTCGATTGTTTCCTTTGCAGTGCAGAAGCTTTTAATCTTGATGAGGTCCCAGTAGTTCATTTTTGCTCTTGAGTTCCTTGCCTTTGGGGATGAGTTGAGTAGAAAGCTGCTGGGGTTGAGGTCAAGGAAGCTGTTTCCTGCTTTCTCCTCGAGGGTTTTGATGGTTTCCTGTCTCACATTCAGGTCCTTCATCCATTTTGAGTTTATTTTTGTGTATGATGTAAGAAAGTGGTCTAGTTTCATTCTTCTGCATGTTTCTGTCCAGCTCTCCCAACACCACCTGCTAAAGAGGCTGCCTTTTTTCCATTGAATACTTGTTCCTGCTTTGTAAAGATTAATTGTCTGTACATTTGTGGGCCCTGTTCTGAGTTCTCTGTTAAAAGTCTGGAAAACCTCAAAAAATGTGGAGGTTAAAAACTATCCTACTAAATAATGACTGGGCTAATCAGGCAATTAGAGAAAAAATTGAAAAATATATGGAAACAAATGAAAATGAAAATACACCAATCCAAACTCTCTGAGACACAAGAAAAGCAGCCCTAAGAGGAAAGTATATTGCAATCCAAGCCTATTTCAACAAACTAGAAAAGTGAAAATTCAAAATCTAACAGAGCACCTAAAGGAACTAGAAGGGAAGCAGCAAGAGCACCCCAAGCCCAGCAGAAGAAGAGAAAAAATAAAGATCAGGGCAGAAATAAACAATATAGAATTAAAAAAAAAACAGTTGAGCAGATCAATGAAACCAAGAGTTGGTTTGTTGAAAAAATAAACACAATTGATAAACCTCTAGCCAGGCTCCTTAGAAAGAAGAGACAGAGCACCCAGATAGACAAAATCATGAATGAAAATGGACCTATTACAATCAATTCCTTAGAAATACAAGCAATCATTAGAGATTCCTATGAAAAACTATATGCCAACAAACCGGACAACCTAGAAGAAATGGACAAATTCCTAAATGCAGATGCACTACCAAAATTCAAATGGGAAGAGATAGAAAGTATGTGCAGACCAATAACTAGTGAAGAAATCGAATCCATTATCAAAAATCTTCCAATGAATAAGAGCCCAGGGCCAGATGGATTCCCAGGGGAATTCTACCAGACATTTAAAGCAGAGCTAACACCCATTCTTCTCAAACTATTCCAAAAAATAGGAATAGATGGAAAACTTCCAAACTCATCCTATGAAGCCAGCATCACTTTGATTCCCAAACCAGAGACCCAACAAAAAAAGAGAACTTCATACCAATATCTTTAATGAGCACAAATGCAACAATACTCAACAAGATACTAGCAAATCGAATTCAACAGCATATAAAAATAATTATCCACCATGATCAAGTGGGATTCATTCCTGGGTTACAGGGCTGGTTAAATAGTCACAAATCCATCAATGTGATACATCACATTAACAAAAGAAAAGATAAAAACCACATGATCCTGTTGATAGATGCAAAAAAGCATTTGACAAAATAGAGCACCCTCTTACACTGTTGGTGGCAATGTAAACTGGTGCAGCCGCTCTGGAAAACAGTGTGGAGGTTCCTCAAAAAACTATCCATAGAACTCCCTTATGACCCAGCAATAGCATTGCTGGGGATTTACCCAAGAGAGACAGAAATGCTGATGCATAGGAGCACATGTACCCCAATGTTCATAGCAGCAATGTCAACAAT
>NC_043705.1:145486693-145562798 GCF_006229205.1 Suricata suricatta
GTCATTAAAGCAATTTATAAAAAGCCCACAGCTAATGTCATCCTCAATGGGGAAAAACTGAGAGCTTTCCCCCTGAGATCAGGAACACGACAGGGGTGTCCACTCTCACCACTGCTGTTTAACATAGTTCTGGAAGTACTAGCATCAGCAATCAGACAACAAAAGGAAATAAAAGGCATTAGAATTGGCAAAGAAGAAGTCAAACTTTCACTTTTTGCAGATGACATGATACTCTACATGGAAAACCTGATCGACTCTACCAGAAGCTAGAACTAATCAATGAATTCAGTAAAGTTGCAGGGTACAAAATCAAATCAGTTGCATTTCTATACACCAATAATGAAGCAATGGAAAGAGAAATCAAGAAACTGATCCCATTCACAATTGCACGAAAACCCATAAAATACCTAGGAATAAACCTAACCAAAGATGTAAAAGATCTATATCATGAAAATTATAGAAGACTTATGACAGCACGTTTGTGATCTAAACAATGTCTATACCACACTCTCCTTTGTTTTTGGACATTTCAGTTGGTTATTTTAACTCAATTTCAGCCACACAGGTGGGATAATCAGCGGAGCCCCTTCTCCCCAGTTTGGTGTTGTGCTTCATGAGGCTGTGATCTTCCTAAGATGCTTTTTTTCTCTTGGATGGAGTCTTTCTCTGTGAGAACTTCACCCACCTAGGCACCTGCACCATGTCCTGGGCAGTGAGGTTTATTCTGGTCAATGTCCCTTTGTCCTGGTGAATGTCCCTTTGTCCATCGGTGTGTGTGTGTGTTGGCTGTTATTACTGTAGCCACAGGAGCACAGACTTAAAATGCTCCCGGCCTCCTGACCTAACTGCCATGTGGCTGTGTGCTAAAGCCAACTCCGAAATTGTTTCACGTTTGAAACCTCATGATTAGGAAAGTTCAACTTTCACTCACGTCTGATAAGTGTAAAATGTGTATGAACTTATCTCAAAATAGCCCCCCATCGCTCATACACGAGTTGTTCTCCCTATTAATCTATTTTTATTTTTTCTATATTCTTAAAATTTATTTATTTATTTCAAAAGAGAAGGAACAAGTGAGAGAGGGGCAGAGAGGAACCCCAAGCAGGCTCCGCAGCACCTAGAGCCTCATGTGGGGCTCGAACTCAAGAACCACGAGATCCTGACCTGAGCCGAAGCCAAGAGTTGGACACTTGATCAACAGAGCCACCCAGGTGTCTCCCTATTAATCTATTTTTAAAACAAATGTTTTCAGACCTTGACATGTAGGTGCAGCCTTTGAACTTGTCTTAATGAAGCATGTCCCGGATTCTCACTGTGCTCGGGCCTGGGCCACCTCCCTCTTCCCCCAGGAAGTGGAGCAGATGTGGGGGGACAGTTACCAGCCCACCTGCCTCAGGCCCACTTCCTCACCTGACTGCCAGCTTGGTGACAACAGGAGGGATGCCGTGAACCTCCCATTTTCCCCTTGGCACCACAGGAACTGTCCTCATAGCGCGTGCCAGAGAGACCCTGAAGGAGGAAGGGGGGCGTGCCTCCTCTGGGGTGCTCTCTCCCTGCACGTCCCCACTGCAGCCTAGTGTCCTGCCGCCCACGCTTGCTGCCCATGGTGGGCGGCCGCACATGCACTCCCCACGGCGGCCTCGCTGGTGTCTCAGGCTCAGCACACCCCTGCCAACGACTCCCCACAACACTAGAAGGTAAACCCCCACCAAGGCCCCAGAGCATCCCCCTCGGAACACACCCCGCTCCGTCCTTCAAGCCACAGGCATCCTCCCCACACGGTCCAGAAATCCTGCTCTAGGACGGAGCACTTCCAGACTTGTCCCTGTGACGCTGCTCCACGTTGCTCAGCCCTCGAGTGGGGGGCCTTCCCAAGACCCACTGTTCCTGTAAGTCTTTATAGTTCTCTCTACCCCTCCTAGCCAGCCCCCCATGAGGCCTGTGATCTGGCTTAGCCAATAAATATCTGTACCCAAGTTGCTGCTTAGCCAATTGACACTCAACTTGCCCTGATCACGTTTCTCTGAGGTTCCTGCTTCCACACTGGAGCCTGGCCGATGCGGGGTCTCCAGAGCCCACGGATAACAAGACGCCCGGTATCACTCCTTCTCCCCTCCACCGCTGGGTTACAACTCAAGGGTCACATAAATGCATCATCTGGCTGTAAACTGTAAACCGAATTCATATGCGGCTGGGCTCCTTGAGCCTTACAGTTAACGGTCTACTGTCTCAAATGGATGATGGAAGTAGGAACACAGTGCTGCTTTCTCCCTGTTTTGATCAAATAGGAGAAATCTTAACTATTGAGTAAAACGCCAGCGAAAGACAGGACTATGCCTTGTTTTCTCAGGGGGAATACGAGTTGTCTTCTGAGTTCCAAACAGTTTAGGTAAAGGTCCAGACTGAACATAAAACTCTGTTACGCTTCTCTACTAGGATACCAGGAAAAAAAATAAATGCTGCAGAGAAAAAAAAGATGTTCAGCATGTAAGATTTCCCTCTGGAACACAATTTCATCACTCCATCCAGCAGCCAGCACCGCTGAAGTTTCTAAAGGTCACAGAGGCAGCAAGAGGCCATGCTAAACAGGTAGTAAAGAAAACACGCTATCACTTTTAAGCTTTCACTTAATACTGCATTGGAAATGGGGAAAAAATAACAAAAACCGCCTTTCAGAACAAAACAAATCCTTAGGGAATGAATGTCTTAAAAAGAAAAAAAAGAAGTTCCGATGCTATTGGAAAGAGATCTTTTAATGTGAACAAAATCAGCCAATACGGGAAAATCACAAAGATGGGCGGCCCCCCGTACGGAAAACTCGTTGGCTAAGGATTCTGTCTAAATCGCGCCTCCCCTGCCTGTCGTCCCGAAAACAAACTGTGAGCCGCCCTGCTCGCCGGGGTCCCTTCTCTGGGCTGCTCGGCCCCCCGTGGAGCTCAGCGTGTCCCTTCCGGAGTCCCTGTCTCCTTACTTGGAAATGTGAGCTCCCCTAGCTTTTCATTCACAATCCAGAGCTGGAGGCGGTTGGTCCCGGGACCCAGGAGGAGCGGAGAGGGCCAGTCCCTGCTGAACCAGGATGTAGTCACCTCTCCTTCACCGGAGCTCAAAACTCAGCTAGGACGGGCTCTTCAGAAGGGGGTTTGAACCACGAACCCACTTGGGAGTCCTCTCCGGGTCCTTCGGAGGTCAGAGCCAATCCTTCAAACTCCCGCATGTGCCTGCGGTGACTGCTAGGCTTACCTCCCTCCACCCTGACCTCAGATGCTGTAATGCGGATCCCACCCGTGGGCCACCTGCTCCAGGGCTTTGCCCAGCGGCGGCGGGAAGAGAGACCTCCTGAAGTCCCGTTTTGAAATCTTATTCTCATCTGTGTGTCAAGAGAAGGGCCACAGAGACAACCACACTGGCTGAATGTTCCCGTCCTGCTTGGAATTCCCTAGACAAGTCGTCTGGTTTACAAAGACCCCGCGGTGCGCTCCCGGCCTGTCCCGGGAGCTGCTCTGCGCCGGGGCCAGACGTCGGCAGGCTCCCGGCCTCCCGCAGCGTGATCTATGCACGGTCTGTGCTTCCCGCCAGCTCACTGGGAGCTCCGGCCACCGGCCATTTATTATCCTGAAGCCCTCTTTTTGGCTGCGTTATGCTGCAAGCTAGCGCGGAAGAGCCCCCCGTCTCTGCGAGGGAGCCCCAGACCGGCCCCCATTGTCAGCAGCCGCGGGGGACGGGCACACTTGGCACGGCCTCGCGCTTCGCTTGGGAAAGCGCTCGCGTCCCAGTGCAGGGAACAATGTCGGGACAGCGAGCATCTCCTCGGACACAGCGTCTGCTCAGGCTCTCACAGCACAGATGACGGAGTAGCCGGGGAAACGGGTTCCCGGGGGGCATTCATTTAGGGGAATTTCAATAGGGCCCAAGGTGGCTTGTTCCAAAATGTGCAACTTTGTGTGTCTGCTCCAGTCTCCTGCACATGGCATGGCCCAAGGAAGCCGTGTGCAAGCAGTTTGGTAGGAGGAGCAAGTGAATTGTCAGAGAACTTTCTTGGCAGGCATGCCCTCCTAGACCCGCCGATCTGTCCCGGCGGCGAAAGTGCGGGCGAGCGTGGGACTGGGGTGCTCGAGACTCTCGGGGGGATCCTATGGTCAAGGGGTGTCGAGCATCGGAGAAACACCGAGGCCCAGAAAGGTTTCAAGGAATCCAGTTCAGTCACCGGGGCTTTTATCGTGAATATCATAAAACTAGATGATGTGAGCATCCCTCACTTCGTACGTGACCACGTCGATGCACCTGCACTGTACTCGTCACAGCCTCGGTGCTCGTGGTGGTGACTGAAGGAGAAGGAAGCCACGGGGGCTGGTGGTCACAGGGGACGGCCGTCCTGAGCACCCCAGCCCCAGAACACCCCTCGAATCTGCAGGAGCCCCACGGCTCCCAACCGCTCCACAGCACTGATGCCTGTTCTCAGGTCTGTGTAGTCACTGCCCTGAAATGAGCCATCGGAAGGAGAGCGTCAGACCCCTCCCCCACGCAGCCACCATGTCACCTAAGTATTAGACCACTGGCCCAGCCCACAGCCCCCTCCCAGGCTCACATCAGTGGGGTCAGAGAAGGAAAGAGGTGCTGGGCCCCTCACCTTACTGAAGCCAGGCCCTGCCCCTGCCCCTCCGTCCCACTGCCTGGGCGGCCACAGCCGCCCTAGACCGCCAGGTGCCTTCTAGCGGTACTGCCTGTGGAGCCTGCAGGGGACTCTCGACGCTGTGTGTGCAGTGGGGGCAGGGACAGGAGGGACCTGCCAGGGGGACACTGAGGACAAGCTGTGCATATTCAGACATTTTAAAAAATGCCTCCTTTCCATTTTTTCTTGTCTTCATAATTGTCGCCTATTTCTGCCTGTATGAACACTAAAACGAAAAAACAACTTGGAAACAAATTCTGAGTTGACTATCATATTTCTTTTGGCATAGATGTTCCAGAATTTGAATTTTCTTTTAATGCAGAAAAAAAAGTATATGTTCATCTGTAATGCCGAGTTCACGTTTGATGTTGTCAGGGTAACTACTGTTAACATTTCCTGATGTTACCTAATGTAGCCGTTCCTATTAATCAGTTTAAAGGGAAGCAATTTTAGGATTACTTTGGCTTGTAAAGATAAGATATAAATTTCCATGGAAATTTTTTAATGTTTATGTATTCGCGTGTGTGTATGTGTATGTGTGTGTGTGTGTGTGTGTGTGTGTGTGTGTGTGATAGAGAGAGTAAGAGAGAGAGAGCAGGGGAGGGGCAGAGAAGGAGACACAGAATCTGAAGCAGGCTCCAGGCTCTGAGCTGTCAGCGCAGAGCCTGATGCGGGGCTCAAACTCATGAACCGTGAGATCATGACCTGAGCCGAAGTCGGATGCTTAATCCACTGAGTCACCCACGCATCCTCCATGGAATTTTTTTTAAATAATGAGTTAATATACAGGGAGGAAATTTCACTGGTTTTCTTGTGGTAGAATGTCTAAAGTTAAACTGTATATCTAATAAATCATATGTGGAGTAAATTTAGAAAAGAATGCACGGTTTTGGGGGAACTTGGACTGTTAATATTATTTAAAGTAATAAATAGGAAGAATGAAAGTTGAGTTCATGTGGCCCCACTGTAACATGGACACAGCGCACTGTCCACACAGCCCTCGCCTGTAAAATGATAATTAGCCTTTTACCACATGTGACAGGTGGTAAGTCCACTAAGACACCCCCCACCCCCGCCGCAGCTTGTTTCCGGGACCCTCCTCACCCTGACTGCATTCCCCTGGAAAACAGGCGGCTCTGGTGACATCCTGTCTAACGCTCCCTGAACTTCTAGAATGGTCATGTTCCAGAAACTGCGGGGTCTGCCCTCAGCACCTTGCTCTGATCCGGGTCCTGACAGCTAACCTAGCTCACAGTCACAAGCCCTCCGGAGAACTGTGGCTCAGACCCTCCAAGGATAACGCCACACGGACTGTTTCATTGATGTCACATTTTCGAAGCGCACAAGTCAGACGTTGCCAGTGTTCTGCTGTGGCCTCTGTTGAGTCCAAGTCCCCGTCCGAGAACAGAGGGGGCCATCCTGGGCTTGCTCCCAGATTCCCATCAGAGGGTCCGTCCTCGTCACTTGCAGATTCTGTGTTTGCAGATCCGCGTACTCCAAGTTATTTCCACCCCCAAATCAATGCCCGCGGGGCCTCCTGGCCAATTGCAGACAGACAGGGGGCACCTGCGCGGGAGCACCTGACGAGCGCCTTCCCAGCTGAGGATACAGAGGAGAAGCTGCCCCGTACCCCGGCGGCCGCGGGCACGGGCTGACAGTACGTGTTAAATAAAGAGCCTTCAAACAGAAATGCACTAAAACCAAGGTCGCGTGTTGGCTGGCTGACAAAAATCTGGGTCCCAGCCCTGCTTCCCCAGGAGCAGGGGCTCGGCAGGCGCTAACTCAGTGTCCACGGGGACGTCGCGGAGCACAGCGACTGCGAGAAACGGAGAGCGTCTGCAGCTCTTCAGTGTCCCTCACTTTGGTCACCTCCCCTTTGTCTCCCTCTGCCCTTCTGTGTGATCCTGGTGATTCCTCCAGCGTCTCCATGGTTTCAAACAGCATCTGACATAGTAGGTGCTCAGTCAATCATGGGTACTAGGTGCTCAGTCAAACATGCGTAGTAGGTGCTTGATTAATCATGGGTAGTAGGTACTCAGTCAACGATGAGTACTAGGTGCTCAGTCAGTCATGGGTAGTAGGTACTCCTCACTCATGTGTAGTAGGTACTAAGTCAATCATGCATAGTAGGTACTCAGTCAATAATAGGCTTTCTAGCACCTTCACCAAACTAAAACTGAAAAATACTCCTGTATCCTACACTCTAAAAACATGCAGGAGGAAGACAGATGAACTTGAGAAATTCACTTATCCCTCTTGATCGGGAAGGCCCTTTCGCTCCTCCCACCTCCTGGGGCTGCTGTGCAAAGGTGCACATGGCTTCTGAAGTTCTGGAGGATAAGAGGGTGCCCCAGGCTTACGTATGAATGAGAAATGTGAAATCCGCAGAAATCTACAGAAACACACTTACGGATTTTAAAATTATTTCCAACTTGACTCTTTGTCTCGTTAGGATTTTTAGGTCGCTTTTAGTACACAGCCGAGACGCCAATCAGGAAAGGAAGCACCAGGACGTGGGAACAGAGGGGCAGTTGACGACATTGAGTGTCCTAGAGAGCAGCTGTCCCCAGCCTTGCCTCAAGGGGGAAAGCTGGCACATTTGGGCACCTTGGGGGCACACGGAGTCTTCACCTCCTCGCCCGACTAGAACTGCTCCTCCATGCTTTGGCCAGGAGCCTGAGTGGCCTGTCCCCCACTGACGCCGGACCTGGCCAGGTGCCCCCTGTGGCCGGTGGCATGTGAGCCGTAGTGACGGCCAGTGAAAAGCGTCTCCCGACCCTCTGTGTCCCTGATGAGGATCCGGAGGAGCCCAGACAGCCATGAGTCCTGTCTCCTGACTCCTGGACCCAGGAACAAAGACGCCGACATGCACCTGACCCCGCGGCCCCCCCGGCCGTGGCCCATCCCGCAGACCCGCATGGGCAGGGTGAGCTGTGGGGCAGCATCTGGCACCCATAGTGGCTCCGCCCAAATCGACGGCTCTGGCCACGCGGAAGTGCTGTAACCCGTTAGAACCGTGCAGTCCTCGAAATCCAGCGGTTGCATCCGGCTACATTACAGAAATAGTATATCTGGACTAACAAGTATATATACAGATAATGACGGACCAGTCGGCTCCAGAGGGTAAATGCCGGCTAATATATTCAGAAGATGAAGGGATACACGAGACGCGGGTTAGGAATATGGAAAGATCTTTGAAAACACATCACAGTATGCAAAAAGCAAACTGCAGAGCCGTAAATATGGTGTAATACTGTTTGTGTTTAAAACATGCAAATCAATACCTTAAATTTTTAATGAATGTGTGTTTAAAAGCATTAAAAATCATGTGGAAAAATACAAATTCCCAGTTGTATCTATATGTGGAGAAGGGCAGAATTCGCCATACTTTGGGGAGAGGTCAGAGAGAATGTTCTGATTTCTCCAAAGACAATAATATTCATATGTTAATTATGTAAGTATGTGTGTGTGTGTGCCCGCATGTGTGTGTAGAAAACTGGAAATAATCATGCCCAAATACTAGCACTATTTAATTTTCTGAGGTAGAAACTCAGATGATAAATGATGGGTGGTTAGATAGGTAAATAATAAATAGATTGATGGTAGATGATGGATATTAGATGCATAGATGATAGAAGGATAAATAGATAACGGATAGACAAATAGATGATAGATAGATAGATAGATAGATAGATAGATAGATAGATAGATAGAGATAGATAGATAGATAATAGAAGGCAGACATAGGGGATAGGAAACAGACACGCAGAGGATGGACGGTGACGGACAGGTGTAATCTCTGGCCTGCAGCACCTCCCCCAACATCTCTCCCACAATCGTCCGTCTTGAAGGGAGGAAGCTCAGGGAGCAGGTGCCAGGACGTCGGACGTCTCTGCAGGAGGAAGTAAACATGGTCCCCGCCAGGTCTGGGGACCGCACACTTGCTGATAGAGCAATCCAGAATAGAGCAAGAGAAGGGTGACTGCCAAGAACCGTGGAGAGACGCTTCCGAGGAGGGCGCGGACCAGGGGCTGGGCGCACAGGGGCCGGCCGCTGCAGGGGTGCAGGCAGGCCTTTGTAACGCGAGGGGGGCAGGGAGGTGGAGGGGCCGTGCTCCGGAACAATCCTCTCTGCTGTGACCTCCAGGCAGAGCGGAGACCGGCCACCTCCGCGCCCGCTGGGAGGACACGGGGGCTCCGCGGAAGGGCCCCAGGAGCCCCACGCTGCCCCGGGCCTGGGGGCCCCTGTTCTCCGTGGCTTTCCTCGCTCCCCCGCTGCCACCGCGGACCTTGGAGCTGCCGCGCTGGGGGCAGGAGGTGCGAGCTGCTGGTGAGTCCGCGTTGTTTTGTTTGCTGCGATTTAATACCAGCAGACGCACCATGATTACCACGCCGTCATTAGCTGACGCTATATGACATAATGGGTTCCATGTTAAACTACCACATGCTTTGATTTGACTTATTATAAATAAACAATACTAAAAACTATTAAAGAATACTAGCAAAACAATTTCTAGTTTTCTAGTGTTTACTCAAAAAAAAAAAAAAAACCCTTGTTAATGGCCTTTTCAAATTTAAAAGGTGGACGCTTCTTCTTCCCCAATATTTATGTGATAGGATAAGGACAAATGATATTCATTCCAGTCCCAAATGACGGAAATTTGGCTTTTTTTTTCTTCTTATAACATAACCTTTGCATTCTTAACTTTTTTCCTCGAATTTATTAAGATACCAGCTTTTGGAGGAAGAGTCTACCATACACGTCACCCCCCCGTGAGCCTTACAAGTGGGAAATTTTTGGACATTTAATAAACATCTGTTCATGTTTCTCATGCTTCTATGTTCAAAAGCAAGTGAAAAGCTCAATAAAATTAGTTAAATACTGTGTTACATGGTTTAATCCTAAATCACTTAGCGGTTGCTGGCATGTCAGTGTTTCCAAGTCCTTCCAGGAATCAAACTGCTGAGCCGTCTTGAGAGGGGAGACCAGGGCAAGCCGGCGCGGGGGTGTCTGTGCTGTGGAGGTGACACGTAGTGCTGTTTGTGCCGCCTAACTCAAAGGCAGACTGGTTCAGCTCAAATTCAGAGTCAAGTCACTTTAGAAGTGCACAGCTCTGCGCTAAGTGTTTTCACCAGAGGGAAGCACTTTCTAAAGATCCAGTCACGATATCGTGACCTCAAAATCACAGCCCATTGACGACAACTCAGAACAATTACGTCCAGAAAGACCTCCAGGATCTGTTCCCGAGGCGGTAAACTTTCAGATCTGGGGACGAGACTTTCTCCCCCACAACGCTGTTGGAATGGGGCCCTTCGAGGCTTCTCCCCTCGGCTTTCCGAGGCATCCCTCCGGCCTCCGGAGGACTGGGAGAGACAAGATTGAAATCGATTACAACGTGGAGATTCCGTGAACACAACCCTGTTGGAAGCATGCGGATAAACTCCTAACTCTAATCAGGATTATGCTCGTGGTCAACCTTCCGCTACAATGTGTCAGAAGCTCCCTTTGAGTGCAATTTGTTGCTCAAAGGAGATTGTTTCCCTGCAGAGGGATGTGACTGCAATCTAGGATGGGGTGAAAATTTGGAAAATGTTTTCGTCTGGTGGAAGAATATCACTTCATCCAAAAAAACATATGGTCTGATGACAGCCCGAATCTTAAACCATTTCCATTTTAATTTTTAAAAGTGTCAAAAAAATGTCAGTGTGCTTTAATGAAATGAAAGGCAGGGAAGATCTTTTTCCCAAGGTCTTACAGTAACACGCAGGGATGAAACCATAGTGGCGCCTCTTTTCCATCCTGACTCCGGGGCTAGAAGAGATCTGCCCTTGATCGTGAGGTTTTAGACATGAAAGACTCTGAATCTCTCCAAGCCCAAGATGAGCGGGGAATACTAATGTGGAGCCACGTGACACACTAGAGAAGTAAATCCTTTATTCTAAACTGTTAGTGGCCCATTTTTCGCCAGCTCCGTGTTACCAGTCCCCGGAGAAAGGAGAGCTAGTCTGCGTCCGGGCGGCCAGTGTTAAATAAGCCTTCGTGTGTGTGAGTCCGCGCTCACCGACCTCAAATCACTTGTTACGGTGTCATTAGACACACACCTGGCCTTTGCACTAGAACGTGATGAGTCTGGGTGTCGTGTTCCTCCCAACTTTCCTATGACTCAGTCCTACTCAGGTAAAGAGTAGGGAGAGGGAAGGGGGAGCGGGGCTGGAGCCCACATCACTGGACAAGGTGCATGCCACGGGGGTGCCCTGAACTCCCCCAGGCTCCTACTCTGGGCTGCAGGTCGTTCTGCATGGAGCAGTCCTGGGGGTGGGGGGTGGGTTCAGCCTGCGGCTCAGGGGATGCATTTGGGAATGTTTTTCTCACGCCAGCAGAGCTCGATGGAGCCCAGGACCAACTCGCTCCCTTCTTGGCAGAAGCTCTCGCTGACTTCCACGCTGGGCGAATGCAAACTCGGCAGGCAGGCGTTGGAGATGAGAGTCTGAGCCCCTCGACCCTCCTCTCCCCAGGCCTCAAGGTCCCGGGAGCAGAGGTGACCTCCCTGGGCTGTCCCTCCTGCAGGCCACCCCCCACTCGGCCTGAGCCCCGCCTCCCAGCCCCTGCTCCCTTCCCTGTGTGCCTCCTGTCCCGTGCTCCCAGCGCGTTTAGTGGTCACATGCGTCAGACCCTGTTTGGAGCCTCCTAAGGCCCGGCCTTGGTGGGCTCTCACACAGCCCGGCCCCTCTGCTGTGCTCCCCGGGACTGATTAACCACAAGTCACCTGGGGCCTGCTCAGGGCAGGCAGTTCCCCAACACTTCACACTCACCGTTCCATTAGGCGTTGAGAGAGCCCCGGGCCCGGCGGCGGAGACCTCGAACATCCGCATAAGCACACTCGCTGGAAACGCAGGCTCTGAACCATCGCCTCCCACCCATGCCTCCCCGTCTTCCTGACAAAATCCTCCAGGCTCCTGGATTTACTGCCGTGGACCCGGCAGGTGGCTCCGGGGGGTGGCGACCGAGGGCACACGAGCTCACCCCCACCCGGTTCTGCCCCCCTAAGGGTTAGGGCTTAGAACTATTTTATGCCGAACAAGCGCTAATCTCAGGGCGCCTGGGTGGCTCAGCCGGTTGAGCATCCGGCTTCAGCTCGGGGCATCATCTCGTGGTTCATGAGGTCCAGCCCCACATCGGGTTCTCTGCTGTCAGTGCGGAGCCTGCTTCAGATCCTCTGTCTCCGGACCTTTCTGCCTCTCCCCTTCTCACACTCTCTCTCAAAAAAGAATAAAATTTTTAAAAATAAATAAATGAGAAATCTGCTCTTAAAAAAAGAAGCATTAACCTCAGATCATTTATATCATTTTGCTATCATATAAAAGATACTGAAATCTCTCTTCAGGTCACAACATTCCCAGAAACAAAGGATTGAGTTTATAAGGATGCCTTGGTAGCAAACACAAGGCTTCAGCAAATTCTCCTTTCTAATTCTCGTAACAGTGAAGAAATGGAAATCAAACTCATCTCCTGGGTTTGTGCTTAGAACATTAATTTTGTTTCCAATTATAATATTCATTTTTGAAAATTTAGAAATACCAAAAAAAGAGAAAAACCATAGGACAAATATTAATTTTACCCTTAGTTTATCTACCCAGAGGGGTTTAACATTATGAAGGTTATTTTCCTCTCTCTCCTTCTACATATATTTTAAAATAGATTTTAAATCATACCAGATGCTGTTTTTTCATTTAATATGATAACATGATTCTGTTACAGCAATCTCAAAGCTATGTAATGCTCTCCTTTAAATGGCTGTATAACATTCCATATTCTGGATAGAACCCGGCTTCTGTAACAATCACTACTGTGTTGGTCATTTCTCTATCACTAAAATATACGAAATATCTTTGTTTTTAATTCTACTTTTTGACGAAATTCCAGAATATGTGTTTATTTATATTTTGTAACATGAATACTTCCCTCGAAAAAGAAATAAAACCCTCCACATCGAATGTCTGCACAACGAGTGAACACAGAGGAAAGCCAGCTCAGAAAGCACACAGGTGCCCACGGAACCCGGTGTGACTGGCGGTGGGTGTTGAGCCCATATTCACGGATAACATAACATTTAGAGGATAAACACGAGTAACAAAAATAAGCCATATTTTCAAGGCAGTCTTTCAGAAGGCGTAGAACACTGTGGCGAAGAATCAGACGGATGAACTCTTCGATCAAAGAGACGGTGGTCGGGTCTGCTAACATTTCCAGGTGGCCCTCCCGTGACAAGCTAGCCTGGCCGAGGCCTCCAAGTGCCGGGGAGCACCGTGAGCCCAGAAATGTAAACGGATTGAGCAGTGCCTGAGTGTTAATTACAGTTAGTACTATTTCATTAAACAAACCCTCGTAAGCTGTGTGAGGAGCTAACAAAACCACGTGTCCAACCACAGACACAATAGCACTGGCGAGTCTGCGGTCAAGTGTCCCAGGCCTGCCAAAGGTGCTGCTTGAGGATCCAGCTTTAGCGCCTGGGCCCCCCCCACTGCCCAGCGAGGAGGGGTTAACGGGAGGGAACGGCCAGAACTGACAGTCCGGGAAGCAGGCCACCTGCAAAACCTTGGACACCAGGAGCAAGGCGCCCGCTGCCCCCGGAGCCACGATCCGACTGTCCCTGCAGCCAGAGGAGGGCACATCACTCCGGCCTCACCTCCCTCCAGCGAGGGGAGCAGCGGCGGTCAGAGCCAGGCCCTTGTGCAAGGAAGGCATGACCTGGATTTCAGCGCTGGCACGTGAGAACCTTTGATAAAAGGCAACCTGTGGGCACCTTGTGGAACGCCACCTGAGAAACGGCAGTACTGTCATCCTGAGCGCTGGTGATTGCAGGATCCAGGGAAACTAAATACACCTTTCTGCGCTTTGTTTCCTCCCAAGGATTGATTTCCATTTTACATGGTTAAATGATCTGACACTGATGACGTGTTCTGTTGCTACTTTTATTTTAAAGCACGTGCTTCTGGTTTTCTTTAAAAATAGAAAATATCATTAAAATCTCATTTAGGAATAATAGAATTCCCCTACTATAGAGTTGGAATAGTCGGTGTACAGAATATACACAAAGCATTTTTTAAGTGAATTCAGTCAGTGTGCAATTATATTCTTGTTATACATTATTTTCCACATTTCACCACATTTTGCTAAAACTTGTAGATGATGGGGCTCCTGGGTAGCTCAGTTGTCTAAGCATCTGACTTTGGCTCAAGTCATCATGATCTCATGGTCTGTGAGTTTGAGCCCCACCTCGGGCTCTGTGCTGACAGCTCAGAATCTGGAGCCTGCTTTGGACTATGTCTCTGCCTCTCTCTGTCTGCCCCTCCCCTGCTCATGCACTGTGTCTCTCTGTCTCAAAAATATACAAATATTTTTAAAAATTTTTGAAAACTTATAGATGATGGTATTAAAGCTGATGAAAAGGAACTGCACAACCCTGTTTGTTGCAGAAATTAAATTTATATCTTATTGTTCTACATATAGAGATTATGAAATGGGCTACTAAAATTAATCAATGAGCAGTAGGAAAAAAAACACACAAAATCACTCCAAGCATCAATAAACATTGTTGGAAATGTTGTGCTTATACTATTGTTGAGCACAGAAAAGTTTGCACAAAAGAATATAATTTTCTTAAGTTTGCTGCTCAGTGGACTTGAAAAATCTGTGAAAATATCCTTCGTGGAAAGAGCATGGCAGTTTCCTCAGTGTCTCAGTGTGTCTACTGTCCCAATAGTCAATGTCCCGGGACACGACTGAGTGACTCAGGCAGGCCAAGTGACTTTTTAAAACTAGAGATAAATTTCTCTTTTTTACCCTCTAGGCACATGCACACCTGTGCACACAGGCACACACAGGTGACCCCTTACCTCAATGCATCTACGAGAGTTTCCTACTACAAGTTGGATTTGCAAATCATTTCATCCCGATGCAAATTCTGTAATAACCCAAGTCTAATATGTACTTTGCTTTGTAGGAGGTATGTGTTCATGTGCTATTATTATAAGTTCAGAGTCACTGGTGTTCTGCAGCATATGCGGAGCCTTCCGAGGTAAGTAAGAGAACATGTGCCCAACAGGAACATTCCACCACAGCCATGACGGATACAGAAGAATTCACCGTGTTCGAAAACATAATTAGAACTTGAAACCGTAGAAGCCTACAGTCTACAACCATGGGTCTGAAGGAGGTCACACCTAATAACGTATGAGGGAAATCAAGAACTCCTTAGCATTGCTATGTTACATCTGGGAGATGACTTTGAACATCAGCAGTTACGCTGTCTGTTTTTTCATCTCCCATTTGAAAATAAGGTTGACCTGATCCCAGGAGAGCTGTGGAGTATGAACTCAGTAACTACGATACACTTTAATAATATGAAAGTGCTCTTCCCCGCTCTCTTTCCCCCTTCCTCTCCCCATGGTCCCCTGCCAGGTCTCTCCTGTTAGACCTATGAATGCAAACATATGGTATCTGTCCTTCTCTGCCTGACTTATTTCGCTTAGCATGACACCCTCAAGGTCCATCCACTTTCCTACAAATGGCCATATATCATTCTTCCTCATTGCCATGTAGTACTCCACTGTATATATATATATACCACATCTTCTTGATCCACTCATCAGTTGATGAACATTTAGGTTCTTTCCATGATTTGGCTATTGGGACACAGATCAAGGGAGACTACTGAATACTGGAGATGATCCATGGACTGAAAGGGGAGGGGGAAGGGGGGAGGGGGTGATGGTCTTGGTGGGGGGCACTGTGGGGAGAAGCACTGGGTGTTATATGGAAACTAATTTGACAATAAACTATTATAAAAAATAAAAAATAAATAAAAAGTAAATTAAAAAAAAGCAAAAAAAAATAATATGAAAGTGCTTGGCTCTGAGTGTAAAATAGAAGATACGTTATCAAAATAAGTACACAATTTTAGAAATTTTGCAAGTCCGCTTGACCAAATAAAGTAGAAGTGAAATATTTGACTTGGTTTCATGTGATGAAATGTCAGCCTTCACATCAGCGGTGCCTCCATGATCTTAATTGCAATGTTCATTTCAACACAAAATCTAAATTTTCTCAAAAAAATTTTTTTCAATACTAGTATCGGCAGAAACCATTTTCTTCTAGGGAGTTCCACCTAATTGGGTCCAACTCCTAACTCTCTGCCTGACAAGAAATGCATTTCCCACCCAAGATTTGTACAAAGCTCTTCTGGAGTCTGACCCTGATGAATTTTCCTCTCAACTCCAGCCTGGACTCACTCATCTCTGGCTCGCACTGCCCACCAGCCCGCTGAGCCCGGTTTCCTCAGGGACACTGAGCCTGGAGGGGCTTGTGTGCCTTGGGTCACACAAAGGCCTGGGTCAGGAGCAGTGGGGCTGTGGGAGCAGCAGCCACCCCACCCGGGGGGACGGCTCTCTGTAGAGCCCCATCTCCAGGGCTGAGGCTGAGCTCCCAGAGACGCCCCCCTTCCTTTCTTCCTTTCCCTTTTCTACTCCAAATCTCCACTCATTTCCTGCATGTGCAGGCTGGTTCCTCTCTGCTCGCCCCTCCTACCCAGATAGCCAGTGTGACATGGTATTAAAATATGGCCTTGGCCTTAGAAGGCAAATCACATCCCTCCTTTAGGAGCAGAGAGAACTGCAATCAGATGTAATTCTAGAGAACATTTAAAAGAAGACTAATATTTTAAAACAAATAATTCAATGATTTATACTTTAAACTGTGAATATGAAGGATGAATTTTGGAAATCAAAATCTGAATTTCTTTCCCATGCTTTGCCCATGAGGTCATAACTCCATTGTAAATACTCTGACTCCATCCATTCTTTTTCTGTCGAGATACCCACTTCTCTCACTCAGATACTGTGCTTTCTCTTGGAACTGATTTTGAAGGCCATCCAGTAGAGGATGTTCTGCATTTTCCTCCTTTGTCTATCAAGCAAAGAAAGAAGGGTGGTGCCTTTGTAACCTTGTCCCCTAATGGGATCCTTCTCTCTGGGATTTATGGGACTGGATCTGCCATGGGCTGAGCTTTGTGTCAGCAGTAGAGTGGATTCAGCCAAGATGGCATCACACTGCCCACTGAAGACAGTCTCCAGTTCACCCCTACCCTCCAGGCTCCTCCTGCCCCATCAAGATGTGACCATCACACATCACTCAGTTACCAAACAGTCTGAAGAAAATCTCACTTAAGTTACTTTGTCAAAAATAAAATTAAAAAAGAAACCAAAAGTATGGATCCTAAAGAGTAGATGATGTTGGCCAAGAGCGGTGTCAGTTAGATGGCCCGATGTCAAAACTTCACTTGCCATCAGAAAAAAGATAGGGATCCTTCCTGCATATCAATGGCCCCTCCATTTCATAGATTGAAAATATTGTTAGAAATGACCTAATGATTGATCAGTATGGTGTCATTTTCCTCTTTTTGTAGACAGCTACTACCAAGGCCCCAAACAAAAGTATTAGCTTATGTATAAGGTCATGGTCCTCTCTATCTCTTTTTTAAGTTTATTTATTTTGAGATGGGGGAAGGGCAGAGAGAGAGAGAGAGAGAGAGAGAGAGAGAGAGAGAGAATCCCAAGCAGGCTCCCTAATGTCAGCACTGAGCATAACAAGCATAACATCAGGCTCAATCCCATGAACTATGAGAACCTGAGCCAAAATTAAGAGTCATACATTTAAATGACTGAGCCATCCAGGTGCCCTTCATCTCTCTCTTTTACATTTATTTATTTTGCGTATATTTTAAAGCACTCCCTGAGGAAATTACCATTGGATTAAGTTGGGGCAGAAACGTCTTCGTGTCAAGGTTATAGGAATGTTTTTCCACAAACACTGTAAATGTAGGTAAGATGATTTTTCTGACAAATCAGCTATAGGTTAGCTGGTCTATAACACAGGTCACAGCTTTGAACATTCCCGAAGGGATGTGGGTATTTCTTTCAGTGTCTGTGAGGATTATACTAGATGTTTCATCCAAGGGCACAAAGGAATCATTAAACTGATTGTTCAAGAAAGACCTAGAGACAATGGACTTCTCTGTATGAAATTAGGTTCTGGCTTGTTGTAGCTGTTCCTTGGTGAGGAAAGCCCTTTGAGAAACTTAATCAATGCTTTCAGGATTGCCATGAATAATTATTCAATTACGGCTTCAGGGCACCAAGAATGTACTAATGGTTTGAAATATTGTGACTTTCCAAACATAATCTTTTCTTTAAAACGGGCTAAGATTACTTTTAAGATTTAACGAATTAAGAAGAGGGTCTATGTCCACACTCCTAAAGGAAAATAATTCTGGCACGAAAGATTGCTAAGCCATGAAATTCAGAACAAGAAAACCACTTATTGATAAAGTGCAATTTAGTGGGAAAATAAAATAAAACACCCCTGATCCCTAGCCATGTTTCCGTCTAACAGGAGACTACGAGCTGGTGTGGTCACCCCATGATCCAGCCCCGTGCTTCTAGTGCCGGTCTTTACAGTAAGGAATACAAGATCGCCTCTAATCCAAAGCAACTCTTTGCATAAATGATAAAGCTGACACAGAAGTGTTTAGTAGGAAACGTCTTGCCTGGCTCTTACCAATAATTTGTTTAAATTATTATTATTAAGTAAATTATTGCTGTTCTTAGCAATAATTATGCTTTAAAAGTGCTCTTGTTCCTAATGGTTGGTTACAGGCTAAACGGTTAGGTCCATTCATCAGAAGATGCTAACGTTGGCAAACGGGAGTCTAAAAAGCACATGTGTGGGCAGCAGAAAAAGAAAGGGCAAGGAGAGCCACTGCGTGGGGGGTAGAGAGGCAGCAGAGTGTTCCTACGCCACCCACTTCCCCCGGAAATCCCACTCCAAGTTTTCTAGGAAAACTTATGGTTCAATTTCAAAATGGCAGAAGAGAGAACACATTTTTAAGACAAATTAAACTTTTTAGCCAGTCCAATATGATTTCCAGGACCAGGAATTGTAGGTAGTTTTTGTTTCTATTTTGTTTCTATTTTGTTTCTGTGATGCAATTGCAATGATAGAGTTTCTAAAAATATTTGAGGATCCATGGAGCAAGTGAAAGGAACCAGACCAACAGAGACACCAAATACTGGCCCCGTTTCAAGAGAAGAAAAACAGCGTACACTAAGATCACCTAATAGTCAGTTCAGTAGAAATGTGGCAAAATTATGGGTGGCGAGATACTGGGTACTCTCCATTTCTTAAATTATATGTCATTCATATATACAGCGAATCAATTGGTTAATCAATACCAAATAAATTAAAACAAACCTAATTTGAAGTCGTATTTCGAATGTGACAGATCATAGAAAAACTATGGAAACATTGATTTCAAAAAGGTACTGGGAAGTAAGCTTGGGTACATGTGTCCGAAGATGGCATTCATTATTATAAAGTAGACTCTTGGGAGCCTCAGTCAGTTAAGCATCCAACCCTTGATTTCTGCTCAGGTCATAATCTCAGGGTTGGTGAGTCCAAGCCCTGCTTTGGGCCCTGCCCTGACAGCATAGAGTCTGCTTGGGAATCTCTCTCTCCCTCTCTCTCTGCCCTACACCCATTCATATATTTACTTATCTCTCAAATAAACATTTAAGAAAAAAAAAAGTAGGCTTAACTGATGGTGGATCATAGGTTTCTGAATGCCTCAAGGGGGACCATTTGGCGTTGATTACTTAGGATCCCTTATTTGCAAACAGCAGAGATGGATTGTCCAAAATAAATAAAAGGAATTCAGAGTAAAGTGACTGTGAAACTGGCTCAGAAATTTCACAGCTGATCCACAAGAAACAGAAACACAGCCACATGGCAGAAAACACAGCCACGGCCATGTCGCAGAAAATGCCTGGGCTCCTTGTACCCATGGGTTGAAGAACCCCCAGCTCATTCCTCAATTCTTGAATCTCTGGCTCGGCTCATGATGCCAAATCCCAGGAGGTCATCCCATTGGCTGAACTCAAATCATGTGACTATCATCATGCTCTTGGAGACTGTCAGCAAGACTTGGGAAAACACACTGTCGCCTTTGCATCCACCACCTTTTCACAAAGACTGCTCACAGTGGAAGGCCGACCATGAACCCCACAATGTACTATTTTGATTTGGAGAAGCAGGGGATGGACATTTGCAGCAAAGCTAAGATTTCACTACAAATGGCCCAGCAAAGAACTTTTCAAAGAGGCTTAGTCAATGGACAATTGATGTGGGATTTAACTGTCATGTTTACCTGGCTACAACACAGTTCTTGCCCCATTATGGTCATGTAAGAGCATTATTTGAGTAAAAGGACAGATTACCTGTGACTCAATCATTGTGCTCCAAGGAGACGGGCTGAAAGGCAGCTGACTCAGAAACTGGGCTTTGTTCACAGCAAGCAAGGATACAAATATCATGCATGATGCAAGACCTAAGGGAAGAAAGCACTGAATGAGTCAACAGAAGAAAAGCAGGAGATAAGAGGGAGGCAGAAAGCGGAGATTGGAAAGATAAAGCCTGGTCTCTGTCACAGAGACACATCATCACTAATTGAAATAATGACAGATATTAAATGTGGGGCAAATTGGAAGATTTCTGTGAGGTCGTGAGGAGTACCTTCCTGCAGAAGCACGAGAAGAGCCGTGAGCACGGGCAGGGGAGCTGCGGGGAGGGCCCCGCAGCCACCCTTCCCCTGTGGCAGGAGGAAACGAGGTGATTACCCCACACCACACTGACACGGCAGGCTTCTGGGTGCACATTTTTGGAGATGTCCACATTTTGGAGATTTTGCCACATTTCGAAGATCAGCCCAGACATAAACAAGTAACAGAAACTATGACAAAATAGAAACCACTAGTTGAGAAAACTGTAATTATCCTGACTCAAGAAGAGAAGATGATGTTCCTCAAGTTTCTCTCCCCAAAGGCCTGAAGTGTCATTCAGTAAACGTGATTATTCCTCCATTTGTGTACATCACTATCATTGTCGTAAATCAACGGTCAGCACAGGTGTGCATCTTCTCTGAAGCCCCTGCCCCGACCCACTGCTCTGCTTTGTCCTGGTCACTGTCATTACCATCCAAACTATTATACTCTTGGAATAACTCCTGACAACTAGAAGACGATTGTCTTATTTTCAAGAGTCTTGGTTCTTTGCATTTTTGTGAAAGTTTTAGAATCAGCTTGTTAAATACCCCCCAACTAACACACACACACACACACACACAATTAATTGGTTTATATGTGTGCCAGCCCATTCTCCCACCTCACTGTATCACTTATATGGTATGTTTTTTGTTTTTTATCTCAGTATTGTAATTTGTGTATTTATTGTTCCTAAATTTGAATTCATAAATTCTATTTTCCTCTGTGTCCAGCCTGCCACTAACCTATCCACTAACTTCTTTTAAATGTTAGAGATTGTATTTGATAGTTATAAAAGGCCAATTTGGGGGCTCTGTGTGGTTCAGTCAGAAAAGAATCTGACTGTTGATTTCATTTCAGGTCATAATCTCATAGTTCTTGAGTTTGAGCCCTACATTGGGCTCTACACTGGCTGCGTGGAGCTTGCTCTGGGCTTCTCTCTCTCTCTCTCTCTCTTTCTCTCTCTCTCTCTCTCTCTGTTCTTTCCCTGCTCATGCTTGCTTACTCTATTTCAAAAGTAAACATTAAAAAATAAAATAAAAAATAAAATAAAGTTCCCATCTGATTCACTTTATATATTTTAATTCCTTTTGATACTCTTCATCTTTTTACCCATTTTTTTTCACGTTCCTCTATCATTTTTAACTTGTTAATTGCTGTCTTTATCTGCATACTCCAACATCTGGATCATGATGGACCTGCTTCTCTTGGTTATTTTGTCTCTTTGTGGTCAGACACTTCTTCTTCCTTTGTCTAGAGATTTCTGAAAATATGCAGTAATTGTGGATGAAACACTGCACACACTCAAATTTTTGTTGTTTATTACCCAAAGGGAACGTTGGATTTGCTTTAGTCATCTGTTAGATTCAGAGATGATGACCTGGATCCTGACGAAGTTAGTTCCAAGCGTTATTACAATGGGTCTGTTTCAATGCTGTCTCTACCCTGAAAGCACGGGAGCATTTAGGATTGCTTAGGTGTGATAATGGATCCTTTTCTTGAGTGTCTGCTCAGGTATACCTCCGCTCTGGCTGGGCACATTCTAAAATCTCTCCAGGACTGAGATCTCTGGTCAGCTTCCCATCAGCTGTTCTCTGCTGGAGCTTCTGAAATCTTGCCTACACATGTGTTGGGTTGGCCAAAGATCCAAGAAGAATCCTTAAGGAGAATTTTGTTTCTGTGGTGTTGTTTTTAATGTAGCCTACCCCCCTACAAATCATTCCCTAGAATTCCTTTCTGCATTTTTCTTCAAACATCCTGAGACAGCCACACTTTGCTTGGCCTCTGTCAACTGGCACCAAGACTTCAGAAGATGCCTTCAGGGAAAAAACTTACCTCAAATACTGTAGCCCTGCATTGGTTATCATCTGATGTCTGCTGACACCATCTTAAGGCGTCTGAGTTTTTGTGCCTATTGATTGCCACAGAGTGAGGCTAATACCAAATTCTCTTTCATGGCAGGAGCTGAAGTTCCACACACATATTTGGATATTACATACATCAAAGATGCATAGAAGACCAGGAAAGAGTGAGTGACTATGACACTAAAAGTGTTTTGTTTTGTTTTGTTACTTTTGGCCAATGCCTAATACCAACATCCAAAATATCAAAAAAAATATCAATACCAGTATCCCCCAAGAAAGACAGATTACATAAACAGACAACTAACACATGATTTCCAAAAGCCAATTATCTCATAAAAGAAAAGGTGCTGACATTTTGAAGGACATTTCATTTCCGTTTTCTCTCATCAAACCGTCAGAGATTCCAGAGGCTGTAACTCCCATTGGTGATGAAGTGGAAAGAAAACTGAGGATCCCTCGTTTCCTGGGGATTCAATGTATGAATTAGGACAACTCCTCTGGAGGGCAACCTGGCTACAGATATTTCATTTCTTTCAAAATATGAAATCAGTTGTCTAAATGATTCCATTTCTAGAAATTTCGCTGAAGGGCTAGTGAAGTTGTATTCTAAGCTTAGGCACAAAGATGTCCATCTTATTATTGTATCTTTGAAAAAGAAGGAAATTCCTTATTAAAGGGTAATACATGTGAGCTCGTTAACAATGAATTTTATCATAAGAAAATTTCTACTTGTCAAGTGAAAACTATAAAATCTACTACTCTGTGATCTTAGTTTGAGGGGATAAATAAATATGTATGGAAGGTCTGGAGGTGATTTTACATTATTTTTATAAATACACCATTATTTTCATAATTAATATCTATTGTAGGTAAAAAAAGATTAAAATTATTCTATCTTACAAAAGAGAACATTTTCAAATGCTAAATTTTAATATAAACAAAATTCTCTGTGTTTTAGCAGAGAACATAAGAAGTGTTTTTTATTTTTTATTAATAAGAAATGTCTTTAAAATTATTTGCCATATATTATCCTACTGGTTAATTATCCTTCTTTTTTGTCTTTTTTTTTTTTTGTCAAAAGAAATAGATGAGAATGTAGGAATAACGCAATACTCCAAGACATGGATTCATTTGGAAAGGTTTTGGTAAACTACTGTGATATCAGTGTTTAGATTTGTAACACCATTCGTCAAATAAGCTTTTATTAAATTTCCCAAGCATATGATTTTTATTTATTTTTTTTCTCCATAATATTTTATTGTCAAATTGTTTTCCATACAACACCCAGTGCTCTTCCCCTTAAGTGCCCTCCACCATCACCACCACCTCTTTTCCCCCCTCCCCCTTCCCCCTCAACCCTCAGTTCCAAGCATATGATTTTTAAAAGTTTGAAGACAGAGTGCTCCAAAGGTTTTGTGCTGCTGAAGACAAGGAGCTTAAATCTTGCCTGCTTCCGATTCTGATGGTATTTTTCTCATCCTTGCCTTCACTGCTTAGGTAGAAATTTAAACAGTAGCTTAAATGCAAGCCACCAAGGGTTGGGATAAATACGTCTTCAGCTGCATGAGAAATATGAAAACAGCATGTGAGAATGGACTATGGAAAGTAGTGTCGCTATAGAAAAATTGACAGAAATTGAGTTTGAGCAGCACACATGGAGATTTTTCTTCTAAGGCCATTTTGATTAATCTAATCCACCACGACAAATTCACAATTCAATATGAGAGGTAAGGGTGCCTGAAGATGCCCTTTACTATCATCCAAGGGGAAAAAAATATGTCTGAGGAAGAGATGAAGACATGGCAAGCCTAAGTGTGTGATAAGGATCTGAACTGTGGCTGCCGAGATAGTGTGCAAGTGGCGGCTCCCGGGGGAAGAGGCGGGCGCCCGCGTTCTCCCTGCACAAGGACCCGGGCGCGGGGAAGCCAGCTCTCCACGTCAGCTAAGTTCCTTCCAGCACCTGCCAGGGAGCTCGAGGTCCTGCCCGCTTCTCCAGCGCGCCCAAATCAGCACCTGCAGAGGGAAACTGTGTTTTCTAGGTAATTATGCCCTGCGGCTGTCTGACACTAGTCCTGGAAGAATGTTGTTGAGCTTCCAGGAACCAATTGTTGCAATTGTATAAAACATAAAAGAAGAGATGACTAAAGCAGAGCGTGGAGTCGATCTAGACGAACTAACGACGGTGTATTGTCTTTCTCTTGTTTTCAGGTGGTTAAGCTTGATTTCCTTCAAATGGCCTAAAGTATTTTTGTCTCTGAATTTTCTAAGTCCCCTCGGGTTTTATCTCTCCACACACCTACCCATCCATCCTTCCAGACATCCCTCCACCATCGAATGCCCCCCATTAGCAGGTACTGGGTGCCATACTCCCTCAACTCCGACACTTTCAGGCTGCAGGAAACACAGGACTCACACGCGTAAGTCCACACGTGGCTAGAGCTTCACGCAGGGATAAGCGTTTGGGAGGAAAGAATGTGACATGATGGAAAGACCCTACAAAGGACCTGAGGTACTTGGTGGGTTTCAGGGGCCGGGTCAAACCAGCTCTGGGATGGAGGGGAGTAACAGTAGTAACATTAGAGTAACTCAGAAATGGTGCGGGGGATGCCCCGAGGTGGAGAGCCGTTTACCACTTTTTTTTAGTGGTTACCATGATTTCTTTTTATTAGTTTTTATTTTTTAATAGTTTATTGTCAAATTGGTTTCCATATAACACCCAGTGCTTCTCCCCACAAGTGCCCCCCACCATGACCATCACCCCCTTCTCCCCTCCCCCTCCCCCTTCAGTCCATGGTTATCCCCCGGGAAAGCTCAAGGAGCAGTGGGATTGGAGATGGTGGAAAAGTAGGTGCAGGGAAGAGGATGATAGCACGGAGCCCTCGGGGTCCACACGCCCGTGGGAAGTTCTTCACAGTCAACTGAGAAACGGCTGGCTGAAGGGTGCAGTGCCGTGGAGCAATGTCTTCTAATTTTTATATTTACAAGATCTAAAAGTTCATTCTTGTTTGCCCACATACACACCAAATGCATCCTACTCAAGGTCAAAGCTGGAAGACCAGCCAGCCTGGGATACGATGAGGAGGGAGAGTCCGGACGGACGGAGTGTGATGGCTGGGCCTACTCGCTCGGTGACGCGCTGGCTTCCAGGACGCCGCGGAGGGGCAGGCACAGACCCTGGGGCCCAGCTCTGCAGTTGGGTGCAGCGACCTGTCACTCAGAAGGCTGGGCATGGCTGGGGTGTGGCAAAGAGGACGTGACAGCGGTCCCAAATGCAGTTCTGAGCATGGGATGTTTGCAATGCTCGCGGAAAACCCATATCCAAGAGAGTATGCGAAACAGCTGATGATTGAATATGTAATTTCAAGGCTCAGATAAAAGGTGCCAGCTCCAAGGTCCATGTCTCGAGTTGCATTACTTATTAAACAGGCTTCCGTCTCCTAATTCATAATAAACAACGATGCCACTAGTTGACCTCATTAATCAAGAGTAACGAAAACAAAACTCACATAAGGAATTTTACTGTTTCCTGGAAAAGCCAATGAGAGCAAATTCCTCTTAACTTTAAACTAGGATCGTTCACCAAAATACGCGGAGAGCCTGGTCAGCTGCGTGTCCTCCTCCGGGGACATTAGCACACGACCCTGGATTCTAAATATGCACGGCTTTGTCTCGGTCTGCTCAGGCGGCTGTAACAGATTCTCACAGATTTTATTTGCTGGTTTCTCAGAGTCCTGGATTCTAAAGTCCAAGGTCAAAGTGCAGGCACGGCCAGTGCCTGAGGAGGGGCCCCTGCACCATCTCACTGCTGCTGGGAGCGCAGACTGCAGACCGAGGAAGCAAGCGCCCGTCTCTTCCCACAGGAGCACACGTCCGGCCGGGAAGACCCGACCCTGCGGCCCGGCCGCCTCCTACCTCCGGATACGCCGCCGCACTGGGAACGCGGGAGGCCAGCGCCACACTCAGTCCACGGCCCTCTCCCTGCAGCTCTCTGGCCTCGGGTCTCCTACCCTTATCTGTACCCATTGAGATACGGCTTCATTACCTTTTATGTGGGTAGCTTTACGCAACTGATAAAAAGGACAATGAAAATTTCCACTTTTATGTGGAATTGCCTATCTGTGAAGAGACAGTGAGTCAGGTACTTGTCCATATCAGCCACCTACCACTTGGCTCAGGCGTCTGAGTTACACTCTGAACACCACATGGATTTTTTTATAGGAGATTTTTTTTCTTATGTTACTGAAGTTTTTTTTCGTGATGGACAATTTTTCACCAAATAAAAATAAGAAAGTGGATGAACGCGGCTAAGCACCTACTTTATGCCAGGCGCTGTGTGCATTCTTTATGGGGTCCGTCATTCTTAGGCGGGAAGCGGTCACAGGGATGTGACAGGGTGGCGAGCAAGGAGCAGGGTGCGTCGGTGAAACACTGCGAGCACCAGACAGCCATGTGTGAGGAGAGCCTGGGAGCCCGCTGGCACCTCCTCCGAGCAAGGACAAAGCAGGACGGGGCGGCCAGGGGACGCTGCTCTGAGGAAGAGTCACGGAGACGGAAGGGCAAGCCAGCACCGGGAGCCATTCCCCAGGGCAGCCAAGGGCAGGCGGGCTTGGAGAGATTGGGAGCGTGGCTGCCGGAAGGGTATTCTGGAAAGATGAGTGATGCCTTTCTCAGGCTTGCCTAGGTGAGACGCAGAATCAGGTTACTGGAGGCAGAGAAACAAAAGCAAGGAAGGCAGTGGATCACCAGCTGGATGTGGAGATCGACAGGAGAGAGGTGGTTGCTGGGTGCAGTGAAGCTCAAGGGAAGGGGGGCCTGGACTTGAGGAGTTGAAGAGTGCCCTTGGACGTGCCACTGAAAGAACATGAGGAGGAGCACAGCACCTCTTCTCATCTCCGCACATCTGCTTCCCGGGCCTGAGTCAGAATCTTGCACTGTGATGCCATTGGCGGTTGAGCGATCGGCCCTCGGGGGTCCCCGGAGCCAGAAGCCACCCCTCACTCTGGAAGCCGAACTCCCAGGACTGCACTATTTCTTCCTCGTCTTCCCAATAATTTCAATAGTCCGTATTTTTTCAGGCATCGAGTGTCTGTCCTAATCATAACCTTCCTTCTTAAAATGGTAAACCTACATTTCCTCACTAAACGAAATGTCATCAGAATTCCTACCCCTCCCCTGCCTTGGATGCTCTATTAAAAAAAAACAAATTCATAACACAATGAGCAAAACCAGTTTTTGACTAAGGATTCTCACTTACACATGGGAAAAAGGTTTATATAGCTCCGTGTGTTTAAAGTGGTAGACTTTAAATAACCGATTACATACATGTTTTTCCTAGTGGGAAATTTTGTCATAAGGGCATTTGATCTCCAAGGTCTAATTACAGATACTCCCTTTCATCCATACTATATATTTCAAGCATGAACTTGGTAAAAGTCAACCAAAGAAACGCTTCCTGGGCAGCCTCAAGCCGTCTGATGTCCTCACGCCCACACAAGTCAGAGCACACCCCCAGGAGCAGGGTCTTTCTCTTTTACGGGAAAACTCTGCAAACCCTTCTCCCCATCTGTGCTCGCCCAGGACACTCAGGGCCATTTAGAAGCCAAATGAAACAATCACTTATTTACCTGTTGTTCAAACAATGTACAATTTAAAATACCGATCCCATTGATTTTCCACTCTAAATACAAGGAGACGTCGGGCTCTCCATTCAAATATAATTGTGTGCGTGCAGTGACCTCGAGCTGCGCCGTGAGGAGAGGACGGGTGTGTTACAGCTACTGAATGAGGGGACGCTTCCTCCGTGTGGACATTTATCGTTAGCTTGAAGATGCTCAGAGTGTGTATTGAAAAGTTTTGCAAAACCTCAAGAAGTGTGACTTTGCTCAGATGCCGAACTGAAAAGCCTCGTCTCATGAGCGCAAACGTGGGCGTGTGACACAGTGACTGTCAAGGACCAGAGGCCATTTCTATTTGCTCCTTTTTGAAGATGTCAGTCAATGTATGTAAAGGTGCGTGACATGAAAAATTTGTATCCGAAGGAATCCATCCACGCAATAACAGTGACCATGAAAAAGAGTCTTCGGAGCGCCTGGGGGCCTCAGTGGTTTAAACGACCTGACTTCAGCTCAGTCATGATCTCACGGTTCATGGGTTCAAGCCTCGTGTCAGGCTCTGTGCTGACAGCTCAGAGCCTAGAACCTGCTTCTGATTTTGTGTCTCCCTCTCTCTCTGCCCCTCCCTTGCTTGTGCTCTGTCTCTCAAAAATAAACATTTAAAATTAAAAATAACATCTGGATGTGTTATTGAAGATCATACTTATGAACAGAAAGAATGTTAGACAAGGCACACACATCACTCTACCTGTTTCTCGATCAGCCCCTTCTTCATCTTAGGAACGTTAACAGGGTTGTTAGCACAGGACGCGGAAGGTGCCCCGGATCCACCCGGGGACCAGCTCTGTGAACACGCGTCCGCAGTGTGTTTGGGCAGTAGACAGAGCAGCCTCTGGTTCTGAAAATAACATGTCGGCCTCGCACTACAATGCAGATACCTACGCAAGACTTAGTTTTGCCTCCAACAAGGCGACAGTGTTACTCTTTTGCCAATTTGTAAACTTAAATAGCACAATTAAAAATATGTCTAACCTCTTGTTTAATGTGTCCCTAATTTTTAAATCTCGGGTTGGGGGGAGTAAACACTCACACAAATTTGTCAGCCTCCTGCGCGCCCCTCTGACTCTCAGCTACACGATGTTCACGATCAGCTCAGAGGCCAGAGGTGGTCTGAGCCCATCCCCACGGGACCGCGCTCCTGCCGGCGCCCGCGGAGCTCAGCAGAGGCCCCACTTCCCATCCTGTCACTTGAACGTAAGTGACGCACGCGCCCTGCTGCATCCCGCCCCGTCTACTCTCCTTTCGACTCGGAAACCCCTTCCATACTCTGCACAAGGTTTGCTGATTCTGACTTCGCCCCCCAACAGTGTGATGAGTCCAGGCGTCCCTTCTATGGAAAAGCATGGCCGTGACCATGCCACCACCGTTTCCACAGTCAGTGGATAGTATTTTTACATGCGGTCTCTCCGTCAGTCCTCCAGGTAACCCCGTAAGATTCTGTTCTTTTTTTTTTTTTCAGTTTTTTTTCTTAACTTATTTTTGAGAGACAGAGAGAGACAGTGCAAGCAGGAGAGGGGCAGAAAGAGAGGGAGACGCAGAATCTGAAGCAGCTCCAGGCTCTGAGCCGTCAGCACAGAGCCCAATGTGGGGCTTGAACTCAGGCACCATGAGATCACGACCTGAGCCGAAGCTGGACTGAGCTACCCAGGCGCCATAACTGCTGTTGTCTAAAGGAGGAAACCAGAGGCTCAGAGAGGGAGAGTGTCTTGTCTGAGGTCACACAGGTGGTGAGCTCACACCCGGACTTTGAACCTGACTCTAACAGCACTCCACCATGGATTTCCTTCCCCTCCTCGGTGTGCTAAGTCTCCCAATAGTGCCTGCAAGTTGAGTGAGCAGGAAGACGGCAAAAGCAGTCTACGCTCCAGGAAGGTGAGTCCTCCCCACCACAGGTGGCTGTGCTCAGCAGCATCTTCTCAAGGATCCAAGCTCCAGAGTCCGTGAAGGTTATCAGCTCGCCTGGAGGAGGTGAGCACACTGGAGATCCCCCCTAAAACCTGAGTATGGTAAGTGGGGCAGGGTCTATACAGTCCCCTGGAGGCACACTTCGTTTTATAGGGGAATTAGAGCCCAGAAAGTGAAAATGGCTGTCAAGGTCCCCACAAAAGTGAGGGGAGGAGATGAGTCAGCGTCAAGCCATCTGGGGGTCCGTGAACTCCACCGGCATCCCACAGGATCCCCAGGTTCTGTGCCCAGCAAGGGGCCCTTCGCCTGACAACCTGACCACGTGAGGACGTGTCTAAACGCGGAGCACCCAGCCTGCGAGCCAGGTGGGACAAGCAGCTTTGCGGAAGGTCCCTCCAGCTGGGGCTTCCGTGAGGCTGTCACTTGGTCACACAGGTTCGTCCTACAGGGAGGACCTCCACCAAGCCTGGAGCGTTCACGTGGGCCCCTCCTTGTACTGGGTTCTGGAAGGTTCTGGAATGTTCTCAGAGGTCCGTGGGTAGCCCCAGTGAGCCTGACAGTGGTCAGCCCAGCAAACTGCGCCTTAGTCAAAACCACAGTCATCTCGGGAAAAGGCAAACGTTACCTTTGGCGGTGAGAGACCGCCAACCACTCTCTGGGCCGCAGAGGGGGACGGAGTGTCTGCCCCGGGAAGGAACTGCGCTGTGGACACCAGGCAAGTCCTTTGTGAAGGTCGCAGAGCGTGACTGGCCGACGGCCCCACCCACCCACTCTAAGGTACCGGGTCTGCTCAGTGGTACCAGAACCGCGAAGGCCCGCCTGCCGGAGCTTCTCACGGGCCCGTAGACGCGGAAGCTTCCATCACCGAGGTGGCCGTCGTCTTGGCTCAGGGGCCGAAGCTCGGCGGCAACTTGGGTGGAACGCCCAGGGCCTTTCCCAGCTGCTCCTGGCAGGTGCAAACGGGGTGCGCTGTTCTTCTCGGTGGGCATGTGCTGTAGCGCTGGCCCTGGCCCTGGGGGTCACGGGCAAGGCCAGGCAGGGGGCGCCCACACCTCCTGAGCCCCGTTGCCCCCAGGGCGCTGGCTTCCGCTTTCCAGAAACTCAGCCTGGTGGGTGCCCCCCCGAGGCATCCCCACCGAGCCACCTGGCCGCGGGCACAGCGCCCCCTCGGTCAGACCCCCCCCAACCACCCCCGGCGTCTCGTCCCGCCTCCCTGCACCCAGAGTCACCACCGGATGCTGCTCGTGGCCCAGGGCAGGGCTCTTGCACGCCCTCGCCCCGCCCCACAGGCCGCCCCCCGTTCCCGGCACTCAGGCTCATCCCGAGCCCCTCAGAATGGCAGGTGCTCCGCCCGAGGCCGCCGCCCTCATTTCTGAGGCCACCCCAGCCCCGCACTGTGTGCCTCACAGATTCCTTGACCTTCCCGAAAAGGCCATTCTTGCAGAGCTTGCTCACGCCTCTCCTGCAACACCCCTCCTCCGCCCCCGGCTCCTCCCCTGCCCGGCTCCATGGCTCCTTGGCAGGTGTTCAAACACACTCATCCTCACCGTCACACCCGTCTGCGCGGGGAGGACTCAGCAGAGGACTTAGCACAGAGCAGTGGATGGATGGATAAGAACTTATCACCCTCGCTCCCACTCCTGATCTCAAGGCAGTCACTGCTTTTCTGTTATTATTTCACATTGCCTTCCTTTGCTTTGTTTGTTAGTGTGTAGCTGAAAAAAAATTACTTCTTTCTATTACCATAATTCAACAATAAAAAAGGAGGTCTAGTGCCACATTCGCTGTGTGGTTAAGACAGAACCGACACTGTGCAAGTAAATTTAATAAAACCTATTTGTGACCTAATCATCTTGGAGATGTGTTAATTTCAATTTCATATATTTCATGCCATTTAGGGAGAAGGAGTAAAATCAAGCGTTATTAACTCCAGTTGGGAATGAAGAGAGTTGAATAGATAAAATTTCATTGCTTATGATTCAATTTTATTTTTATGCTAAAGTCAGCTGGATGGAGAAGAGTAGATGCCCGTAGCCTCAGGAATAATGTCCCTACAATCAAATCAGCCTCGAAAGAGCTAATGGTGATCGGGAGTTTTAAAGTAACATTGAAAACCCAAGTGACTGAAGTTGAATTTAGCATCACTGGAAAAGCATATAGAAGAAAGCAAGGTCACTAATTGTCAATATTCTCATCCATCCCCACATTCTGGGCATCTGTACACAAACTCGTTAAGGAATTTCACATCTTGGATCAAAATCGCGTGTTTCTTAAAACCGTCTACACGAGAGAACGCAGATTAGAAAGGAGCAGGTGACCCCGTCCTCGCTTTGCTTCTCCTTCAATTGACCTCTGTGTCGGGAACCCAGGGGGACCCAGAGCCCATGCAGAGAATTATCTCTAGCTGCTGGTAAATTAGATCACCGGCTTCCCCGTCAGCAGCAGGAGGTTCCCATCTGATTCGGCTTCTGGAAGCTGGCACTGACATAAAGACATCTTGGTGGGGCTGGACACTACATAAATGCCATTAGAAGTGGTGACTCCATTTTAAAAGAATAAATGTCCAGAGTAGCATTTCAGAGCATGTGAAAGGTGGAAAATGGTCTCCAGGGGGAGGAGGGGAAGTGGGGGGGGGCACCAGGCTCCCTGGGGCTGCAATGCATAATCAATATTAACCACATCATACTCAGGGAGGCTCCATCTGCAGAAAAAAGGGAGTTTGAACTGTACCTCCTTTATCCCGTGAAGGTCAGAATACGGTGGGCGAGGTGAGGAGGAAAATTGATGGAGGGGAGTTGCTTCGGCGATGGAGAAAAACACCCCCGTCTGAGGAGGAATTCGCAGCAGCGGTCTTGCAGGACTGGCCTCTGCTGTAAATTTGCTTGAGAACTACACTGGAAAGTTTAAGTGAGATTTTTAGTGATTTCTGGTCTCTCCGAGAGCTGGAAAATGACAACTACTCAATTTAAGAGACTCCCTGGCTAGATGGCCAGACGGAGGGACGCGGACTTCTGCCTCCTCCTCGGTCCAGAAAATACCAGTTCCAAACACACTAAACACGTGGACATGTGCGTCCCCGGCGTCAAGGAGCAGAGGGCTTGCGGAAGTGACCGTGATTTCCAGGAAGCCGAGGAAGAAACGGGAGTTCACCCTCCGTCCCGGGGCGGGTTCGGGGAGACAGATGTGAGTAACTCCACCAAGTGAAATTCCCACAGAAACTGCAAGTGCCCCGCGGACTCCCTGGATTGTCTTTCCTGGGTGTGGTGGCCGGCGGACTTCCTGAGCGCACCTCGCGCCTCCCGGCCTCCATGCACGGCCCGAGGCGGCGTGGAGAGCTCAGAGCAGCGTGTGGACGGTGCCCAGCGAGGTGGCCGGCCCCACTCCGAGACTCCGCCCAAAGTACACACCTGGATGCAACGATACCTCTACCCCTTACTCCCCTGGGAGGTCCAGGGTTATTCGCTTTGTCTCAGGAATCCCACGCCTTTAGAAGACTCTCTTTTTATTTAAATCGTACTAAGAAGGAAAAATAAAACTCTTAAAGGGCCAAATGTTAAAGAGAAAATAGTATCCCTTTCCTCGGCCATGAGTTTTATGAACGCGAAGTTGGTAAATCTACCACATTGTGGCTATAGATGTCGGTGTAGGTGTGAGTGTGGGCGTGGGTGCCATGCAGGTGCGGGTGCAGGCAAGGGGCACGTGGTACAGGTATGTGATGCCGTGTGCACATGGACACAGAGACACAGACTGACAGGACTTAGCTCTTGATATGCCTGTGTTGGTACTGATCGAGTCGGATAGCTGTAGATGTTGATATAGACAGGATATTGACATGGGTAGGCATGGATGCTGCTACGAACAAGTCCAGCCGTAGAGACGGATAGGGCTGCAGACACAGATGTGGCTTGCGACTCAGTTCAGTGAAACCTTCCTAACCTCCTTTCTATTGAGGGTACAGCACCCCGACCTTGAGAAGCTGAAGATGGGGTTCAGACCTTCTCTCGTGTCGCTTACAATCTAATGAAGGGAATTCGGGAGAGAAAAAATAAAACAGGTTAGTCACAAATACTCATGATCCCTGGACCATTTCCTAGCTGGATGACAAAGTCCGTGTCCTAGAGAAACCGTTACTGAGCAGTCCCAGGGAAGCCGCTGCCGTCTGTCCTCCCAAGGACAGGGTCTGTCTGCAGGGGCGGCTTCCTCGGCTCCCACTGGGACGCTGGCACCTCCCTTCACGACAGACCCTGAGCCTTGCAGGGCCACTGGATTGACCTGCAGGGACATCTGGTCCCAGCCGCTCGGCATGGAGGCAACGGGGGCGGTGGGCCTGCCCACACTCTGCCTGGAAGCCACTTAATCCATTTCCTGGGCCGGCCTTGCCCTCCTCGGCCTGATGCTCTGTGGAGTTCTACGTGCACCCGCCCCACGGGACATTTCAACATCGGGACAGCCGTCAATCCAGTTTTCCCAAGAGGAAAATTATATTCTATTTGCAATTGATCAGCGTCGTGGTGCCCCACTTAAGGGGATGGGACAGATGCAGACAAGCCTTAGACGTCACCGACCCAGGTTCACTGTGGACACGAGAGCCGAGGCTACAACCTCAGGCCAGACGGAAGCTGACGTCTCATGATGGTCACGTCAGAAAACCTACTCACGCTAGCGTCAAGGAGCTGCTTTTCCTTGGTGTGTAGGAGGGTTTGAGGCGCCTGTGTGGCTTGGTTGATTAAGTATCTGACTCATGTCTTGACTTTGGCTCATGTCATGGTCTCATGGTTCATGGGATCGAACCCCACATGGGGCTCTGCACTGATGGTGCCCAGTTGGGATTCTCTCTCTTCCTCTCCCTCTCCCTCTGCCCCTCCCCAGCTCATGCTCTTTCTTTCTATCTTTCAAAAACAAAGAAAAAAGAAAGTGCATAAAAAGCATGACATGCCCAAAATACAAGCTGATTCGAAATATTTGTGTTTTATGTGGCTCCTGAGTGGCTCAGTCAGTCTGATACGGCTCAGGCCATGATCTCGAGATCTGTGAGTTTGAGCCCCATGTCGGGTTCTGTGCTGACAGCTCAGAGCCTGGAGCCTGCTTTGTATTCTGTGTCTCCCTCCCTCTCTGCCCCTCCCCTGCTTGCACTCTGTCCCTCTATCTCTCAAAAATAAATGAACATTAAAAAAAAGTTACGAAAAGAAATATTTGGGTTATCCTAGTAGTGTTTCTTTAATCCAATTATGGGAACTCTAGTCACAAAAGAAATTGCTCATCTGTGAGGAAAAGTTATACGAATTAGGAACTAAGCGATGTGGTAAAGAAAGAGCTTCTGGAATGCTAGATATTTCCTTATCAGTTACCTTCACAGGTTTCTGCGTATCTGTACACACACGCGTGTGCACACACTCAGCAGCAGAACTCGAGCCCCCTCCCCAGACTTTCTGACCGAGGCCACAACTCCCAATGTAGAACGTATTATGGGTTGGTGAGAACGGGACCCTGGAGGTGATAAACACCCCAGGGTGTGTTGGTGAGTTGGTTGTGAGTGTTGGGACCCGGATTTTAAATCCAGGGTTGACAGAGTCTAACCCCAGACTCTTAGCCACTGCCGGTGAGCTGTGCGGTCCAATGGGGAGGAAGGTCTCAAGGAAAGGAATCATTCTCTACTCTCCCCAGCTCCGAGGTCCCCCCAGCACCGCATCAGCTGACCAAGATCTCAAGAAGGCCCCCACCCCTCCTCCTGCCTAGCAGAGCTTCCCTCCCTGGATTCAGGAGACAGGGTGGTCTTCTCAGAAATGATGTTTGGACCCAGGGCGCACAAACCCGCTATTGGGGAAAGGCCATGTGGGGTCTCGTCCTCGAAAGATGGCAGATAAAAGACCCACCTAAGCATTTCTCATGCTTTAGTGCAATGCCCCCCACACATTTCATGCGTTTTGCAAACCAAGGATGTTCCTTTTGAGAGTGCACTTACAGCGATCTTTGGCGCTCTTCGCCTAAGGAAATGGGGTGGGCCTTGGGGCAAGGGCAGCCCCATCTGTGCTGCGAGCGGGCGTGGGGCACGGCACACAGCCTCTGCGAAGCCCGTCACGCAGCGTCGATGCGCTGAAGCCCCTCTGATGGAGTGCCACCGAGCATCTGCTTGTGTCCCCAGGCAGCGTGAGGACCGAATTTCTACAGAGGGGCTCTCTGGCATCTGGTTGAAATGAACAGTGTAATTTTAGTAGTTTTTATATTTTTATCTTGCCAAAAAGCCCCACAAACATCCACTTCATGTAATGTTACCTGATTTCTTTAATCCCACGACTTCTAAAATGGCAACTGTAAGTTGCAAATACGTCTTCGGGCCTCATGCATATTTTAGGAACCAGCCACAGGAAGCCCAGAGCTAACCAAGTTTTCCAGAACATCCTGGCTTTCACTGGGCGCCCGGAGCAAAGTGTCTCAACGTCCTGACGGCGTTTGAAGGAGGGCTGTCCCAGCACATCAGTGCTCTCTTCCACTTCTCCCTTGTTCTACTACGTCATTTGTTTCTCACAGACACGTAAAATGATGCAAATGCTTTACCGTGCATGTTCTCAGCCACCTACAAGGCGGGTCTCTATAGCACAGTGCCCCAACTCAGGAGGAAGGCCACGGCCACCCTCCAGTAAGGTTCGTGAATTGAGGGTTGTCCTTTTCCGCAGCAGGGAAGATGCCACCTGCTAGGCTCAGTCTGTCCATCCTCTGTCATGGTGGCCTTGGTTCCCTGGAACCTGAAAAGCATGACACGTGTTTGAGGGAAGTGGACCCCACCCCACTGTCATGTTGGGGTTGATGTATCAGTGCGTCATATCTGCTCGAGGGGGCTGTTCACAGCAGCACGGATGAGGACGAGGTGTGTGCTCTTTCAAGGTCCCGGGTACAACCCTGCAGAGCACATGGGAAGAGGCCCAGGGCTCCTTTCTGAAACGGTTCTGTAGGAACACCTGCTACACTGATTTTCCAGAAAGGCCTCTCAAACAGAATGGGATGCCAGTGAACCATGAGCTAGCATTAAAGTCAGGCTGAGGGTCGTGGACATCCTGCAAAGGAGCCCCGGCATCAGTGAGTTCACTGCCCCGCCCACCCTGAGGAGGGGTTCACGCTAGAGAAACTTCCCCTGGGTCCCTGCTTCCATCTGGGAGCCCAGAAAGCTGCCCTTCAGCAGTTCCCCCAGTTGTTTATGCAACCGACTCCAGATTCCACCCTGGTGGCAATGCCCAACCCCTGTGTCCGGTCCCCAGCTACCATCACGAATGCCATGGAACCCTCAGTCGTGCACAATGTGGCATAGCAGGGAGGACAAGGAAACACACAAAAGCAAATAGACACATAGTTTTGGAATTTCCCCAAGTCTGGGGATCCCGAGACTCAACGTTCACCAACCAGATAGACACTCACATGGGTGACATTCTCTCCAAAGGAAATATAAATGTATCTTTGCTTTAAATCTATTTTTAATCATAGGCAACATACTGGTGATAATTCTGTCTCCCCTGCCATTAGGACTCAGGGAAATCGTGGTGATGTTCCCCGGCCTGGCAATTGCTCAGGGGGTGATGACTGAATCCTGAGGCTAGGTGCTGCAGACGTCAGTGTGAGGGAGGCCTTCTCTCATTTGATTCAACATTACAAACTAGGTATCATTGCCCCACATTTCAGGGAAGATAAAACTACAACTTTGTCCTTAGCTAAGCGGGGGCAGAGCGAGGATTCAGACTCAGACCTGCCGGACTCCAACCGCAGTTCCATTCGTGTCCATAGAAACAAAACGCCTTCCGCCTGGTTGGGATTGGCTGGTGTATCCGGGAGCCATCCCATAGGGGCGCGAGGCTTAGGGCCACAGCCTGGCTCCTTTCTGAGCTCCTAGAGATCTGTAAGACCTGGCACAGGGGATTCTCCAAAGATCATCAACACTGGTGTTAAACACAAGCACATATTCAAGATTTCTAACTCGTTTTCCAAACGAGATCCGCTGATGATACCAGCCATCCGTGTAAGGACATCTCTCAGCACTGGCCTCATAGAAACTGCCATCCCTGATCCAAACCGAGTCTGTACGCTGGGCTGAGGGTCAAGGGTAGAGGGTTGAGGCTGAGGTCACCGGAGGCTGGGGACCCGGGCTGCCTGCGGGAATGGGAGAGGCCACGGGGGCCTCAGCCCCCACCGCCCACCGAAGCCCTACCAGGAAGGGGGTTGGAGAAGCGGTGACATCCTGCTGCTCCAATAAGCCAGGGGGCGCTTCTCTGGGAGCAGAGGGGAGCCACATGGTGAAGGGATCAACCTGAAACATGGGTGTGGGCTTACACCCCAGGGGACCGCCACCCGCGCCAGGGCTGCAGCAGAGACAAGCATCCCCAGCCTCAGGTGAGCTAATGTTGGCCATCTATTCTTGAAAGCTGAGCGCTCGGTCTGGAAAATGCTGCTCCGAGAGCCATGAGCTAGTGCACTTCCTTGGGGTGAACGGCACAGCCCTGGTCACCGCCCCTGCTCCTCGGGGCATCAGTCCTCCACCCTGGCAGGCACCCCCCGCCCCTGCTCCGAACTGATCCTGAAGGACCCACAGCTGCAGAACCCACAGAAGCAGCGGTCCCGGGCTGGGCACTGTGTCCTACAGACACCGCAGCTCTTTCTCCCCCATTTGCCAAGCTTCCTATGAAAACTTCCACCCTGGATGCAGGAGGACCAGCGACGCTGTAAGATGGAGGCCACTTTCTCCTCCCTCATTGGCTCATCTTCTTGCGGTCTCCATCCCCAGACAGCCGGCAGTGGGAAAGCGCTGGATTGTTCTTTCTTTCAGCCTGCTCCCCAAGGCCATTCCTGGTATGTGTGTAAATTCCCTCCAACTAGAGGGAAATTTCTCAGTTTGGAAATTTTGCCACTGAACCTGCAGAGGTAGCAGAATCACAGGTGACTGTGGCTGTCTCCGCTGGGCTGACACCAGCTGCAAGTATAGTAGGAGAATGGTTTAGTCCCCAGGCCCAGCGCTGCCAGAACCTTCCAGGTCAGTGGACAAGGCAGTGTCATCTGCGGACAGAGAGGGCACCGTGAAGTCTTCCTTCTCCAGTTCCAACCACATTCTGTCATTAAAAGAGCGTAAGAAGAGGCACCTGGGAAGCTCAGTTGGTTGAGCGTCCAACTTGATTTTGGCTCAGGTCATGATCGATCTCATGGTTCATGAGTTCGAGTCCCTTGTTGGGCTCTGCACTGATAGTGTGAAACCTGTTTGGGATTCTCTCTCTTTCTGTCTCCCCACCCCCCCCCCATATTTTCTCCATCTCTCTCTAAAGATAAATAAATAAACTTTAAAAAAGCAGGCATAAGAAGAATTTTCTCATAGGCCATAGCGATGAGGTAGAGGATAAACTTTTGCCTTCTACTTACACTTTTTGTCTCAGATGAGAGCAAACTGATGTAACCTGGAGATGCCACTCTTTTCCCCAGGAAAGACAGCTTTGCTATCAGTCACCAACCCAGTGAATTCTTTGCTGGAAAGTTCCCTTATCAAGATCACAATAGACAGAGCTATTTTGAAAGTCAATGTCTCCCTCTTTTTGAAAGCTTCAGTCACTGGGTGTTTTTAGAGGCAAGCTTCAAACTGTCAGAGTTTTGTTGCCGTTGATAAAGCCGGCCTGGAATTGATGCCCAGAGGGGGGTCTGACTGGAAATTATGAGACAAAACTTGAATTAAATTAATTCTCTCTGAAGCGCAGGGAAAGAAGGCAAAGAAGACACCGTCTTTGAGTTGCACGAGTGGATAATCCATAACGGTCACTGGTCAGTGGGCCACTTGCTTTCCTACCTTAATGGCATTCTTTCCCACTTAGCTTTTGCTAAGATAATGTTTCTGGTGACGTAGGAATCCAGTAGCCTCCACGAGACATCGCCGGCAGCACACTGAATGCTTCTAGATGCCTGCCGGCCATTCGTGTGAGTACAGATCTCAGGAAAACAATTGACTTTCTTTAACAATGTTAAATATTTATGCTGTAAACCTGTGTTAGTTTTTTATCTATTTTGAAAGACAACGTAGAGTTCAGATTTTCTTATTCCAGGTTATTTGAGGGCGTACATATCAGAACTTCTCAGGAAGTATGCAACGACACGCACAAGCCGTCAGGTACCTTAAATGGCTCATCTCCTAGACTAAATGGGCTCAGTCTCTTTCGAGGCGATGAACATTCTTTGAATCAGATCATTCTGGTAGTTGTAGAACTTTATGAATCTACTAAAACCCAACTGAATTGTACACTTTCAAAAGGTGCATTTTATGGATACATATATGTCTCAAGAAAAATAAGATTAACCTTGGAGACCAACATGGCCGTCAATGAAATCAACCAACTGTTCCATGGGGGCTGCTCAGCAAGATGTCTTCCTCAATGGTTCTGTTTCTTAAATGTTCTTCTGGTTTAACTTTTCTGTTTCTGTCCATTGGAGCAATCACTCTTGGTTTTTCAGGTTGTGAGTTGTCAACGGCTGATAAGACCATGAACTAAATTTCTCGGCTTTGGCAGATTTTTATTAGAATCCATCCAAACAGATGTTATAGTGGGTCTCAGTGCCACACCTTCCTGCTTGTTTACCGAGTCAGAGTACAGAATGGGTCATTTCTGTGGTTCACATTTCAAAATTCAGGAAGGCACACAGGAAGCCTCCCAGAGAACTATTTGTATCCAAGAACCATGTGCTTCTGTCCTTATTTCTAGCCATTGTGAGGATAGGAGGGTCAGACTATTAAGCCGGTAATGTCTCAAGTGCTTAGATGGAACCGCACGGAATGGATCTCAAAATAAACCAAACCTTTCCCTCTGCTGGCTGATCCAATAGACCCACAGATCCTCTCTGTTCCTAGAGCAGCCAAACATAGTTAGTGCTGCTGACACAGTGTGCTTTAGAGTTTCCGTGAAGAGGTCCAAGATGGGTGCCATGGAAAAGCTTGTCAGTCCTTAGAAACTCCACGAAGAAACATTTGTGCTCATGGAAGCATCATCTTTGTCAAAAGCATTTATTACATTAGGGCCTGAAGATGTATGCCATTTTAAGTAATGAGAATTTTCTACAGAGACTAAGAATGTTAAGTGGAAGGTTGGATGGCATTTTTAAATGAGCTGTAAGCCAGGCCCCAGGTGTGTGGGGAGGGAAGGGCAGTCAGGGGCCAAAGCCAAGTTCCAAGGTCACCTCATTAGCACCAAAGGCCCATCCTAAGGCTAGCAAACTAAAAACAATCTCTTTTTAGGGTCTTTATTAAATATCACATCAAGAACACAGGATTTTCAACCCAACCTCTACACTGTATTTCCTCTTACTGCTACAGGTCCATTCCAGTGTATCGCCTAGAGTCAGCATCTCCTATGAATAAAAGCTTCCTATATGTTTGCAGGGTATCAGTATGGATACTCTGCACAGACAGGAAGTAAAAAGTCCCCAGAATATGTACAAAGTCCATCAGTTCCCAACTCTAAGACATGACCCCACCCAACCATTTGAGTCTCCTTTCCAGCCACTCACCTGTTTCTGGCTGCCCCGAGAGACCTCCCCTCACCTCTCCGTCCTGCTCTCTTCTCCCATGGCCTCACCTCCACCGACCATGGCTGTGACACAAGAACATGTCCATTTCTCTGGTCATTCAGGTTCTACCCCCAGTTCACACCAAAGCACACCTGGCCCCCTGGGACGCAGGGGAAGTCTGGCCTCCTGGACCAATGAGCTCCTCCCTCTGGAGCGACGTGCTGGCCTCACCCCCTTCCATCGTCCTTGGTCATCCTCTGGAAGAGGACACTCTGACCCCACTTGTGCTCTCTGTGTCTTTCTGTGGTGCAAAGCCTCACATGTGCAAGCAGGCCACCCTGGGAAGTCGGGGCTTAGGCCCTCCCTCCTCAGCAACGTGGGCTTCGGAGTGAGCCTCATGACCAAGAGTGCTTCAGGCCTGGGCAGCCAGAGATGCAGGAGTGTGGCCTGCCGGTCTGTCTCCATCAGCTGGGGCCACCACAACAAAGTTCCTCACACGGAGTGGCTTAAGTCAAAGATGTTGACCTGTCACGTTTTGGAAGGTTAGAACTCCAGGACCAAGTGCCTGCTGACTGGGCCCTGAAGAGATGGACCCCTTCTCTGGGTGCCCTGCCCTCACATGCTGGAGAGAGAGATCACTGGTCTTTGTTCCTCTTCCAGTGAGGGCACTAATCCTACCCTGGAGTCTCCGCCGCACAGCCTCATGTGACTCTAATGAACGCCCGAAGGCCCATCTCCCGATACCATCCCACTGGGGTTAAGATTGTAACAGGTGAATTCTGGGGACACACAAACATTAGGCCCATACCTAGTGACAACATATGACATGGAGACGGTGGTTCTTTCATCAGCCTCTGAGGGGACCACAAGGGGACACATGCGTGAAGATTGCCTTCAGGGCAGCTGGGGACCTTGCCCTGGGGGAGATCTCCATGCAGTTAGGGTGCTGTGTGCAGGAGTCTTCAACTCTATTTGTGGCCGGAGGACAGTCACATGGGGACAGTAAGGCAGGACTGTGGAAGGACCCGTGGGGAGGGGAGGAGTCCCAAGGAGAGCTCTGCAGGGGCTCCTGCATTTGCAGGAAAGGATCAGGAGCACAGACTATGCCTTATTCCTAGAACACGGACCCCATGTGGAGTCCTGGGAAATGTGGGCTTTGATGCGTAGGGGGATGGGGAACGCTCAGAAAGGTGGACTTCTGCTTTCTTGTCGATGGCTCATCCAGGAACTGCCAGTCCCAGGAGGCTCAGCTCTAATGGGAGATCCTGGAAATAAGCTGAGTGGGGTCCTCAGCTGCCTCATAAGACCAGGATTGACCCCCAAGGGGGCAGCTCGTGAGAAGGTGAACTGCAGAGGTCGGGTCTCTGGAAGAGGCAGCTGTCAGAGGGTCACATTCCACAAGAGCCAGAGGGTCACCACCTTGGGACCGGCCATCACCTAAGAAGCATGGAGTGGAAAAACTGACATTGGAAAAACCAGTCACCTTATTTCACTCGGTCCAAGCATAAGAAGGTGAAGGTGCCCCGGTTTGGGATGGTTCTAATACCTCCCACTGTCTCAAGGAAACCGAACAGATGGACACAGGGGAAGGGAAGTAAAAACAAGATTAAAACACAGAGGGAGACAAATGCAGGGAACAGCCTGAGGGCTGCTGCAGGGGAGAGGGGGCCGGGCTAGACAGGGGCTGGGCACTGAGGAGGGCGCTGGCTGGGGTGAGCACTGGGTGTCGCATGTAAGTGACGAATCACTGAGTTCCACTCTGGAAGCCAAGACTACACTGTATGTTAGCTCACTTGAGTTTAAATTAAAAAAAAAAAAACTGCCTAAAATGTTTTTCTTTATTTTTTTTAAGTTTTTTACAAACACTTCTGGTTTCAAGTGACATTAAGGAAACATTAGAATCACTTCTCTCTGATTTATTATGAAAACCTGTCAGAACTTGACGTTGCAATGCTGAAGGACAGACGGTACTTAGGGAGGGACGTTGTGATCACTGATAAAGCAGCTCCCAGGGTCTCAGACTAAACTGACCATGTATTTGATGGGCCTCAAGCCACTTCAAAGAAAAAGAAAGTGCATCTCTCAGCGCGAATAAAAAGGTTTTGCTAAGACTGAGGCGGTCTGGAGTTCAAGCCTGGTTTCCAGCCCAGGACGTGCGCTCGCTGTGGGGGTCTCGGCTCCTGTCTGACGGGGGCCGCCCTCTCCCCATGCGTGTTCAGGGAGACTTCTTGGTGGAACAGCTCCCAGGAGGGCGTCGGGAGCTCCTAAAAACCCCACCGCAAAACCCTCACGTATGTGTCTTCAACCCACTCCCCTGGCCGCGAGGCGGGCAGCCTCCGCCCAAGACGCCTCTGGTGCTGGGGTCCCTCCGGCAGAGGCTGAGCCGCAGGACCTCACGAGCCCCTTCCAGCTCCTAGGAAATTTCCTGCACAGTTTCCGATGAAGCACGTAAATGGTGTTTATTTAAAAAGCAAAAAAATAGGGAGTTACCGTTCTTCAAATAGGCGCTGACTGAAAATCAAACCTACTGTGCCAAGAAATGTCTTTCTCAGGAACAGTTTGCATAAAAAGAAAAAAATCATAAATCCAAGAATCTGTTTCTACTTTAGAAGACATGGCCATCAGGGATAAGAATAGGCCTTAATTTTGCTACTTTCTTTGCTATACGTTAAATCTGTGATGATAAGAAGGGGGCACAAAGAGTCTGAATTCTCCTGGTTTTATTCTTACTATTAAACAGCACGATCTGGGAGCAAAGTTAAATCTTGAGGTATGAGTGGCCGCAGAAAGACATTTTTCAGGGGACGTTTCTCTAGAACAAGGAAAGGTTTTTTGTGCATGTTCAGAAGCCAGAAAAACTCAGAGTGAGTGGAAGGGCGTGGAAAACATGAAAGCAGCAGAATGTACGCACCTGCACTTCCCTGAAACAAGGGACTCCTGTTATAACCAGAAGCGATGATACAGGACACAAAGACCAGATGGCGGCTCCAAGGATGCTTGGATTCTAATTTCATTTTTCTACCACATCCCTGTGTCCTATGGTCTCCGCATTCCAGCTTAAGTGAGTCCTTAAGATAACTTTTTGGAAGTATGATGCTCAATGGTGACAGTCCTGTGTCATATTACAGAGACATTTTGAAGACACTTGATGTACCTTGTGTTCACCATCCCTATCCTTCCGGACAGAACTCACGGCCTCTCCTTCAGGAAGAATCTTCCTAACCCATCCCAGCCGCGGTGTGACCTTCCCCCACCACACCTGTCCCTTTACCCATCTCTACTCTGGGGGGGGCGGCTCTGCTGGTAAACCCCAGTTCCCTGGCTCTGTGACCAAGTGGCCACATCCTGGCCCCGCTGCAAACCGTTGGGCAAACCGGTTGGTGGAGCCGTGGTGGGTGGGCCCCGTCTCATCAGTAGGGCTGGGAACGTGGGGTCCCCAGAGCCGTGGAAGGAGACACTGCCCACAGCTCCTGACACAGGATGGGATTGACTCGATTTTCCTACTACCACACAGGCTCATTTTTATCTCAAGTACTTGCGATCACTCAGCCCCTGGCTTCCAGAGAGAGCAGTCGTGACTGAGCGCCTGCACGGGTGCCGAGGGGCCGCCCGGGGAACGGGGGCGTCGGCAGCATGATGAGGACGGGCGGGCATGTGCTGGCCTGTGAGGGACAGAGCTCAGCGCCCAGGCAGCCTCAGAATGGGGCTTGTGAAGCCGGGGACAGCAGGGCCTGCCGCTGAGTCCTGTGGCTGCTGGCTCTCCTGTCCTGCTGTCCTCCGTCCTCAAGAGATCTCGTCACCAATGTCCCTCAACCACGTGTCCCCTTAACCCACGGCTTCCAGGATGGCTTAATGGACGCACACATCACTAACATTTAACATCAGTGGAAAGAATCCAGTCGGGTGCATGTCTGGATGCCCGCAGTCTTGGGTCTCCACGGCCTTGATGGGCTCCACCCTGTGTGTGCTCGCATGTCTGTCACCATGTGTCACCACTCCCGTGTGCCTCCCTGTGGGACCCCAGCAGGCCCCCCTCACCCCACGCTCGGGGTGCCGGCTTCCGGGGCCTGTTTCTGTGGGAACCCTGAATCGCCGTGGGTACAGAGCCTGCGCCCTCCCAGCCCCTCACGCAGGAAGGGTTTTATTTTTGTTCCCCCAACGGCAGCAACAATGGCCTCCCCGAACGTTCGGGAAGGGCCAGTGTGTTTGTTTGGTCTTGACCCTCAAGCAACCTGCTGGAGTCTGGCCATCCGCACCCTCGGGGCTGCCGCTCTCTGCGCACGGAGGTCTGGGTGACACCCTGTCTGCGTGTCACCCTGTGACAGGAGCTCACTGCTGTGGGGACCTCACCGGGAGGGCCGGCCTCCCTGGGGCCCCACAGGGCTGGGCCAGCCGGGTCCGTGTACAGGGCTCCTGTCTGGGGTGCGGGGACTCCGGTCCCATAGGCCTGATTTGGGGACAGCACCATGACCTTCTTGGCTGGAGGAGCAGCCCTGTGACCAGGAATCCAACCAGAACACTTGCTCCGATGTCCGACCGTGTCCGGGAGCCGTCGCCGCCCGTCTGGAGAGGGGCTCCTGCCCATCTCTCCCAGGTAGATCCCCGGGTTCCCGGCAGGGAGGGGTGGGGTGGAGTGAGCGCCCCGCCTCCACGGGGCCTCAGTCACCGAACACAAGCACCAGTTAGTCCTGATTTAGCGAGGCAATGTGACTGTTGTGTGCTCGTGAAACCCCAGCAAGTAGTTCAAGTACGGTATTATCAGAGCAGACAGTTAAGATCTCAAATATCACCCTACGAGTAATGAAAAAAAAAAGAACATCCCTAGTTTTATTTATTTCTCAAAGTTAAGACAGTGTTTCTGTGTGCGTGTTATAGTTTGGGAGTTGGGAAACATTCTTTACGTCGTGCAGGTTCCAATGACGTGCATTCAGGGTGGCCCAGCGATGCCCGGGGGTCCAGGAAGGGGCTGAAGCCGCCGGAGGGGGGCCAAGCCCTGGGACCCGAGCTGGGGCGCAGCTCCCAGGACAAGGGGGGCGGAGAGGGGAAGCCTTGGGGAAGCCCCTCGCGCCCCCCGGGTCCCTGTCTGCTCCTGGGCTGCCCGACTCTGCACAACACCGTGACTTTGTGCCGACACTCGTCTCTCCCGTCGTCCATCCTACAGAAGAGGAGGCCCCGTGTCTGCGTTACAGACTCAGTCCTGCCATGCTGTCACCTCGTGGACGTCCGTCACCTGACACGGCACCTACTCAACACTCCCGTGGGCTCACGGCCCTGAGGGACACACTCTCTCTGCTGAGGATGCCTAGTTCTGTCCCTTCCAGAGGCATCTGTGAGGGTTATGGTGTCCCAATTAAGGTGTCTGTTCACTCTACGAGAAGCCATGGGCGTGTCCTCAGAACATGGTGGCCCGACCAGGGCGTGCTTGTCAGCAGCGATGAAATCACAGCCTATCTGTGAGCAGCTGATCCAGTCCGGCCTCCGCACAAGCTGTGGGTGGTGGCTTCCCCCTGGTGCGTCTCCAGCACAAGGTATTTTAGGGGAGCAGCCACTGGGCCGTGTTTCCAGGGAAGCTGCTGACTCTATGCGTCAGCACCGCTCTGGGAGCCTCGCAACAGGAACAAACCCAGGACAGGATTCACAGCCTGGGTCCCCAGACTCTGCCTCTGATGCGGCAGGAAGCACGGTGTCCTCAGGGCCTGTGCCCTCAGAACCCACTCAAGAAGTCTCAAAAGAGGCCAGAGGTCCCCAATGCATCAGGTGGCCAGTCTCCCCCAAGCCCCATGACACCGTGACAGAGAGACCAGGACACCCACATGGCCTGTGTGCAGGGACGTTCAGACAAGGACGTGGAGCACCCGCCCCAGGGACGGAGCAGAGGGTGCACGTGGTCGTGGGCCGCGGCGTCCCCCCTGACCCCGGCCTCGCACCTGTGCTCCTCCCCCTTCACTCCTCACCTGCAGGCATCGCTGCCGGGCTCTGAGAACTCTGTGCGCGTGTAAGCATGTGGCAGGTGGCGGTCACCGTGCAGTGTTAGGGGCTGGCGATGGAAGGTCACAGAGAACTACCGAAAGGTCAGAAATGGAGGGGACATTAAATGCTGAAACAAAATATGGAAGTCCCCTGGTTTATCAGTTCTCAAAAAAGACTGGACGAGGAGAAGAAAGATGATGAGTGACGGGGACAAGGGTGTCACCACCTGTGGCAGAGCCCGTCTGCTCCCAGACCGAGTGGTCCTGCCCTGCTCCTGCAACTCACCCCAAATCACCTGCCGCTTTACAAATGGACGTTGCTAGGGGGGGACCTGGGGGGCTCAGCCGGTTAAGCCTCTGACTCTTGATCTCAATTTGGGTCATGACTCACGGTTCGTGGGTTCGAGCCCCGCGTCAGGCTCTGTGCCGGAAGCTCAGAGGCCGGAGCTTGCTGGGGATTCTGTGTCTCCCTTTCTCTCTGCCCCTCCCCTGTGCTCACTCACTCTCTCTCTCTCTCCCTCTCTCCCTCTCAACAATATATAAGCATTAAAAAAATTTTCAATATTAAATGCTCTCTACAGGTTAAGCATGAGTATCAACAATTTTTTTTAAGGATGACGTATTTTACTAACAATCCTCTGTGGCCGTTTGTGTGTTTCCAGACCGAGCGCGGCCGCAGCGGTAGGTTTCCAGTCCTGACGCAGGCCAGGCCGGAGGGCCCGTCTGTGTGACCGCAGAGGCAGCGCGGACCTCAGGGACACGGCCCCCGTTGCTCTTGGCAGGGCGCAGCGAGCAGCGCTCCCGACCGCATTCCACTGCAGTTATTAGTCAAAGTAATAGTTTATTTTCTTCACCAGAAAAATAAACCTGATGCACTCAGCGCCGCGGCTCCCTGCGTCGCACACGGGCTTTGTTTGACTTGTGGAGTGCTCTTATTGAGAAAAATTATTCAGTAATGGATGAGGAGTCTGTGAAAACTTGTCCTGCACGACATTAATTTGCCGGGATTCTATGGCACTGCCACTGAGAGGGACCACCAAGGGTTATCTGGGGCCGACGGGCCGGAGGACAGCCTGCGCCCAGGGCGGCCTCCCTGTGCGCCCGCAGCCGGAAAGCTGCCTCCCGTGGGAAAAGTGGGCCTACTTGACACAGACGGCGTTTTCGGGTCACATTTAGACAGGAGTGTATGTACCGGGCAAAACTGTGGCCTAAGTTACCGGCCGCAACACATGCCCATGGCTGATGGGGATTTTCAAATGTCCCTTGTGCTGTTCGTTCTTGAACAAAATGTTCCCAAGTCCAAGTTTAGTTCAAGGGCTCACATCACTGTTTTAAAGGGAGACAGTATTTTAGATGTCGAGGATTAAGCCTCAATGCTGTAACACCACCTCCTTTCGGCATCAACGTGAAAACCCTGACAAGGCAGTCTTTGCAAGAAATAAATTTCAAACGACTTCCTGGTAAGTAAAGTCATGTCACCTCCTCTCTCCCGTGGCCCGGCTTCTCCTTTGTCACCATCCCCTGGCGTCCCTGTGACACTTCACGCCGCCTCCCGGTCTCAAGATGGCCGTCTCTGGGGACAAGAGCAGAAGAGAGAGGCGCCCCGGATTCTGACTGTCCCAGCCGTGCCCCGAGCAGGTGGCCCAGAGCCAGCTCCGTTTTCCCCAAGGACCTGTGGGAAACACTGTCACCAAGAGACCTGGCAGGTGCCACTCGGCCCCTGCCTTGGCCTCCCCCTGAAGAAGGAGGCATTGTCCTAGGACACTGGGGGGCTTTCCTTCCCCAGAACTGAATTCTGGGTCTTCTTCATCTTCCTCCGGGGTCTATGGCTCCTGCAAACCACTGAGGCAGGACAGAGCTGCCCACGTGTAGCCAGGACCCCGGCAGACACCATGGACAGAACAGAGGGACTTGCTTCTGCTTTTCTTGTGTCCCCCAACTATGGAGAGAAACGTGAGGGCAAGGAAAGTTGGCACAGAAGACACCACGTCTCAGGTCTTAACGCAACTTCCCAAGCGCCAAGGGGCTGCCAGCCCCTGTTGACCTCAGCAGACATCCGCCCTGCTCCTGGGCCAGGCACGAGGTCCGGGACTTGGTTGCAGTGACGGGCCCGCCTGGTCCAGGCCCCGCAGAGCGACAGGACGCCCAGGCTGCCTCCAAGCGAGGCCTGGGTTTCCCGAGTAGCCGGCGCCGTAGACCATGTCCCTGTAGGCTCCGGCACTGCTGAGTTCCTGACTTCTCTGAACCGTAGAAGCCATAGCGTTTCTGGCAATAGAACCATTTGTACTAAAAATGTCCTCTAGATTACCCATCGTCACGATAAAGATATGCATATATGTGAACTAAATTCAGGTAGATTCAGTTTGTGGGAAATAAACTAGCGGTGCGTGTGGGGATGGATAACAAGTCTCCAGCTCTCGGGTGACGTCAGAGCGAGGTTGTGGTGGATGTTAGTTCCCTGAGAGGGAGCAAAACCACCGAGCCAGAAGGGCTCCCTGGGGCTGGAGACCTGAAGTCTCCTGCTGATGTCCACCCCCGTCGGAGCTGTCCGACAGCCCCCCACCCCCGCCCGGGTTTCTGATGCCCTGGACTCCACCTCAGACCCAGGGACCAAGGACAGAGCTGATGCTAATGACTGAATCAGGACGGATTCCCAGACGTGGGGGAGAAAGTGCTGACTCCCCCCCGGACGGCTCCCCGGGGTTCCTGCGAGCTGGGCTCTGAGTAGCCGGGGCCTGGGGAGCTCACTGTCCTGTCCACCAGCGCCTGGTGTCCTTGGAGCACCAGGGGTAAGGGTCACCACCGCAGCGGGGGTGAGGCTCAGCGGTGGCCCGGGGACCCTGAGCCCGGGGCTGGCCCACATCCAGCAGTGTCTCCGTAACAGCTGCCTCCGGGACTGCAGCCCCCAAACCAGCGGAGCCCCGGGCCAGGGTTCCCTGTCACCATGTGGCCGCCGTCCCTCTCCCATGGCCGCCTCTCCATCAGCGAGCTGAAGGCTTAAGTGCTTTTGTGTTTAGTCATTTGTAAATAGTCTCTGCTATAGCATTTCCAAACACAAGGGCAAGTGTTTAGCTTTTCCCAGAGTGACGCGGGGCCCTGGGGCTGCCAGCGCCGAGGCCACAGGGCCACACAGGGCCACCGCTCACCAGGCAGGACCCCGGGGCTCCATTCCACTCAGCGCTTCTGCTCCAGACCCCGGTCCAGAGCCAGCCAGGCTGCGTGTCCAGGAGGGCACTGCTCAAGGGGCCACAGCTCCGGGCAGCGGCTGCCACCCTGTCCCCCTGCGACACAGCTTTGCTCTCCCCACTCTTGCCCGGGGGTCCCACCCAGTTGCCTCCCCACCTTCTCCAGAGCAACAGAATCACAAGAAAGAGGTTCTGTGGATCCTCCTTGAAAGTAAAACAAACAAAAAACAAAAACAAAAACACTTTCCTTTCGATTTATGAGGTGTGATTCCAAACTGTGCCTGAGAGGTTGGTCTCTGGGGGAAGGAGAGGCAGGGCTGCGTCAGAGCCCCTGCGCCGCGGAGCCTTGCTCAGAGCGCGGGGACACGTCCTCTTCAGGTGAAGACGAGGCACCTTCCTTACATTGTGATAACTGCCACCCTGACTTCACTGAAATAAAGAAAACTATCGCACAGCGATGGCATTTGAACTGTGAGGAGACTTCGTCTTTGAACAACTGCACAATATTTTCACATATTGAGACACAATTAGCAGGAGGGAATAGTTCCAGAGCGGTGGCTTCTAGTATTTTCTGGATGATGTTTGAAATTTTTGCTCTTATCATGCTTTCCTATCACTGCCGTAACTATTCTAATGACCAGGGGCAGCATTGGTTGTGCAGCAAAGGCTGGGCAGGAGTTTTACCAGGACAGGTGCCCGGCTGAGGGGAACGCGGCCACCGTCCTGCCCATGTCACCCGTGCCCCCGAGGGGATGGGCGACGTCAACAAGTCCCCAGGGAGAGGGGCACTTCGTGATGAGTAGTTTCCACTCCCCCACTCATAATCATAAAGTGCATAGTTCTATTCAAATTATAACACATTAGGGGGAAAAAAGGCTTTAATTTCAAAACAAATCTTAGAAAGCGTATGTATCTGACGGTGGTGGGGGTTGGAAATCCCTGAGGACATGGTGAAGGGGCCTTTAGGCAGATATTTCAGTCCTTACAATTTTTTGCCTGAAGGGAAACTCTCTTTTTTTCTGGTCGGTGTTTGGGGATTTATTGTCAAGAACGAGTTCTGCATTTGAAATGGCAGCTATGAAGTGTATCAGACACGTGGGACCAGTTTTCAGAGGAAAGTCCTCCACTGGAGCCCCAGGAGGGGTGGGGGTGGGTCCTGGGCCTCTGGTGTGGCGACAGGGACCCTCAGGAAGCCTCTCTTCCATTTGTGGCTTCCAGCATCAATTTAGATTTCTCTTGTTGTTCTTACCGTGATGTGGCCGAGACCCGGAGATCGACCCCATCCATGCTTCGGAGCAAAAATAAATCAATGGGCCCGTTGAGCATCTAATGAACTCAGACATACCATCAAAGGCCTGTGGGAAGGAGAAGCCCCCCCTGTGGGCGGTGGGCATTTCCCACAGACCCGTGGGGAAGCGAGATTTTGGGACCCCGGAGACCAAGAACAAAGGAAGCACTGAGGATCTGCTGTGCCGGGGGAGGGGCAGACACGGCGCTGGACCGGTGGGTCTCCCTCCTTCCCTGCACCTGTCCTCGGCTCTCACGGAGTGAATCCAATAGTCAATAAACTCAGATCTTTGATAAATAGAATATTCGAGAAGTTCTGAATACAACTGCTGAGTCCTCCGCAAATGACTCTCTGGACACTCAAACAAGGTCAGACCGTCTCCCTCCACCTCTTCCGTTTACAGCAAATGTCTCTTGCCCTTCGGCCTGAACAGCTCCCATCGGGTCAACGGGCACAGGGGTGACTCGCGTTTGCACACTGGAATTTTGAATTAGTTAGACCGTCGGTCTTCCGACAAATTCTCCAGACAAACGTGGCCGACGTCAAGCAGTCTACCTGACGTGACACTGAGGTGACCGGAGGGCGCGGGCAGCCTCCAGAGCCAACGTTTCTCCACACACGCTGTGTCCAGACACGGACGTAACTCTTCATACACACCATCCAGTTGGTCTTACAGGAAACACACGTGATAAAAAAAAAAAAAAAAAAAAAAACCACCCTCACCATGACCCGTTTCAGAGATGAGAAAGGTTAGGAATTCACAGCTTGACAGACCTGCCTAAAGTGACAAACCTAAATGTTGACAGCAGATTTTGCTCCTCCCTTGCTCTGGAATCTTCCGCACGAGGCATTCTGCACGCCCCGGTCAACGAGGAGGCACCCCTTCATGTGTGAGAATGTACAGGGCAGGTGGAGTCTGAGCAAAACGCAGTGGGAACTGGACCAACGACACTGTTTATTTTGTGCCATGGAGATGGGACCTGACCAGGCGCTGAAGTCTTCCACCGTCCCATGGGCTGACAGGTGCCAGTGCAGGTCACAGCCAGAGTCTCCTTCTCAGGCTTCCACAGAAGGCAGAAAAAGCCTAAGAAGAAAAATAAACATGGGTAAATAAATCCAAAAAGAAAAGAGGTAATTTGGGGGGAAAGTAATGAAAACACCTATCACCTCTCTACACTTTTCCAGGAATTTGCAAATCCCGATTCCTGGTTGGCCTACCCATACCCCACCTGCCAGTGTGGCCATGCTCATAAATGAAAACTCATGAGAATCTAATTTTTATTTTTGTCTTAAAAGAATATAGCATTATCTAACTCTATTCAAGACATTGACTAGTTGGCAACCATTTAATAAGAGTGATAACGCAGAGACAAAATCATACTCCACGTTCTATGATAAGCAGTATCAAAAATATAGTTAGATATGTGACTATTTTTCCAACATCTTCCCACCTATTCGCATATTTGGAAGTATTTAGATATTTGGCTAAATTGACAAATTCTATGCACGCTCAGATAAAACTGAAAACGTTATTAAATAATTTGAGAGATTGAGGCATCTCCTAAAGTCAACACATTAAGAAAAATGACTTTGATTTATTTCGAGTCTATTTCTCATCCACTCTTACTCATCTTTTACGTTCCTACCAGAGTGATCCTCCTAAACCCCTCCTAAATGGCGCTCCACACCGCAAGCTCTCCACCCATCACCGTCCGCCAACCCCACGGATATGACGCAAACCCCGTGAAGAAGCCACATGCCGCTTCCTTCCGAGACTCGGAATCGCATGGCGGGCCTGTTGCTTAGTCCTGCTGGATTGTGGTGTGTGTGATGTTGCTTTCATCTGTCCCCACTCTGAGCCTCCATTTTCTCACAAATCCGGTCTGATAACGTGTACCTTGGATGTGTTTCAGCAAGTTGAGAGAGTACTGAGAGGATGCTGACTCCGCTCAACATTTGCCAAGCGCCGCCGCGTGCTGCTCCAAGCAGGAAGGACAGAGAGGGAACAGAAGCGCCCAAGCCCCTCACTGGGGGAGCTCACATGTGGGTGCACGGCTGTCCCCTGGCGACGGGAGGCAGGGGGTGCTCTGGCAAGGAGCTGGGCAAGGGCACTTGGTTTCTGAGCGATGACGTTTGAGCAGAGAACACATGAAGTGCGGGCACGGGCCATGCGTGCATCTGGGGAGGAGCATTTCCGGCCGAGGGAATACAAGAGCACGTGTTCTAACGCGATGTTTTATCCTTCATGCAAAGGTCATTATGAATCACTTCCTGGTTTGTAGTACAGTTGTATTGCACCAGAGGTTTGTACATAACTGAATAACTCTTTAAGAAAACTTACTAGAGGTAGAGCCGATGAGGCCAAGTGCGAGAGGGCCTTGGCAGCTCTTTGTTAACATCTCCAACATCCTCAAGTGTTTTTCTTCCTTACTTTGCCTCACCGGTATCGATATCTGAGAATTTACGTTTCCCGATACCTTAAATATAACAGAAATCTAAGTGATTCCCAATGTGATGGTGACCTGGGGTGACCCTTATTACTTACATGTGCACACGTTTTGGCTCATAAGTATGATCGAACCATCCGTGGGCTTTTGTTGCCCTCTGGGTCCTCTCTTGTAAGTTCGATATTCACGGACTGCTAGGTTTTTTATTCATATGCTGGGGTTTTTTTTGCTTTTATGAGTTTTTATGCATAAAGGCTTTTTAAAATGCTTATTTATTTATTTTCAGAAAGAGGAGAGTGTGAACAGGGAAGGGGCAGAGAGAGAAGGGGAGAGAGAATCCCAAGCTGGCAGCACAGAGCCCAGAATGGAGTTTGAACTCTCAAACTGTGACCTTATGACCTGATCTGAAGTCAAGAGTCAAACACAACCAACTGAGCCACCCAGGCGCTCCTATACATAAAGACTTTTTAAACTTCATTTGTAGTTTTTACAATCGGTCATGTGCCTTTTCATTTTTATGGTATTTTTGATGGATTATATTACAATTTTACAATGTGAAACCTCTGTAATTCACTTGGAGGTGTATATCACTCTAGTAGGTAGCATGCCTTTGCCAGCCCCGAGGTTTCAGGCTCCAGTTTTGACTTGAACAGCAACCCACCCGCAATTTCTGCTGCTGTCTGGTGAAAAGGAGGTGATCATTGTTACGCCGTCTTTGCTGTTTCATGGCCCATCAGTTTCCCTACACGTGTTACCAGCTGGTTTTCCCCTTCCTCAGTCACGCGTCTTCAGATGACATGGACCTGAGCGCACCCGTTAACACCCCTTGTTTTATAAAGGAAGACATACCATGTACGGAAGTTGGCCGGTGCCTGGCCCTCAGGTTGGGGCTCCAACTGCCCCGGCGAGGTGACAGCTCTCCAGGAAGGTACTGCCAGAGGTCGGGTCACTGTGGAGCCGGGCTCCTGGGACAGGGAGCGAGCTGCGGCCCCTCGGGCTGCCCCAGGCAGGAGGACTCACCCTACGGTGTCCTCTTGCGAAGAGGCGTAGGCGTAGGCTCACCACAGAACCCTGGAGTCCGAGGGCGCCGCCCACAGGTGAGCAGCAGGCACTTCCCCACCGGTCCATCCGAAGCTCTGACGTGTCCTCAGTGCCGTTGCCGCCAAATGCCTCCCGCACCCGCAGGCCTGCGTGTCTGACACTCTTGTTCCAGCATTCGGTGATTTGACACGAAGCGAGCACATATTTCATTTAAAATCGTCTAGAAAGTAAGATCATGGGGCGTGCCCTTTTTTATGATTTTATTTTGACATTTTCATATTCTGATAAAAGTGCTTTCGAATATGTATTTAAATATATCAAGGAAGATGACATATGTTTCTTTGAGAATATGGTTTACCAACTTATAATGAATTGTAGTGGAATCTTCCAAATTATATGATTCAAGTGAGTGGTGGCTCTTTTTTTTCACTTAAAAGTGAGCTGCTTTTGAGATTTGTTGAAAAAGTAACTTAATTTATGTTAACTCAGTTAGCTAAATAAGTAATCAGGAGGAGCTCATGTCTTGCTTTCAGGTTTATTGTAAAAATGCTGCATTAGCAAAGCAAAGCTATTTAAAACAAGTTAATATTAATTCATATGTATTACACATACTTTCTTGTGACGTTGTGTCAGTGGTATTCAAAATCACACCCACAGTTGGGACGCCGGGGTAGCTCCGTCAGCGAAGCGTCCAGCTCTCGGTTTTGTTTTGGGGCCATGATCTCACAGTTTGTGAGTTCCAGCCCCACATCAGGCTCCATGCTGACAGTGCAGAGCCTGCTTGAGACCCTGTGTCTCCCTCTCGCTGCCCCTCCTGGGCGCTCCTGCTGTCTTTCTCTCTCAAAATAAATGAATAAGTATTTTTAAAAATCAGATGCTGGGGCTCCTGGGTGGCCCAGTCAGTTAAGCATCTGACTTCAGCTCGCGTCATGATCTCACGGTTCATGGGTTCAAGCCCCACATTGGGCTCTGTGCTGACAGCTCGGAGCCTGGAGCTGCTTCAGATTATGTCTCCCTCTCTCTGCTCCTCCTCACGCTGTTTCTCTCTCCTCTCTCTCTCTCTCTCTCCCTCTCTCTCTCTCTCTCTCTCTCTCTGCCTCTGTCTCTCTCTCTCTCAAAATAAAAGAAACATAAAAAAATTTTAAAAATCAGATTCAAAGTTAATGCAATTCTCATGTAAGAAGATAACTTTTAAAGTAAACATTTTCAGACATAATTAGTAGATAGATGTTAACACAGAAAAAAGAATCTATTCTCTCAAAGTATAGATCTTGGCAATCACTATAAAATCATTTAAAAAATAGAGCCAAAGTGGATGTTTTCTCTCTTGTAAAACAGTTTGCAAATGATTATCAATTTTTCTGAAATTAAAAGTCGTTTGAAGCCCTTATTTGAGAAACATTATTTATGATACAGCTTCTCAGTGGAATTTCTACATCATGAGTTCTGTGTGTCTTTTTACAATTACCTTTTTCTTCCTTGGAAAAGTAATTTGAAAATAACTTAGGCAGTAGGATTGAAAGTCACAAGCACACATCGCCGGCTCCGGGGGCCCCATGAGGGTCCTGTACTGGCCGGGCCCCTTCCCCACCCCCGACTCCTGGGGCTGGCCTGCCGGCTTCCTCTTCCACAGAGACACCCCTGGGAGGCTGGCCTTGCTGTTCCCTGTCCCGCTCCTCCGCGTTTCCCTGGCTGCAGGAGTCGCTGGCTGGGGGCAGAGTGTTCCGTCAGCTCCCGGAGGTCCCCAACCAAGGTCCCCACCCTGCGGCGCCTACAGGCCTGGTGGCTCTCTGAGTTCCAGCCTTCCAACATGGGAATGTTTCCAGGGCCTCGCTCAGGTCTCACCAGCTCTGCAGGGGACCTCAACCCCCTCCTGCCCAGAGGAGAGCAGTCTCCGCGGATGAGGGGTGGCGGCAGGTGAAAGACTGAGGCCCGCCTTGTCTCTGGCTCCTCCACAACGCTGGGTCTCACGCTCCTTCTTGTTTTCCATCAGGGGCTTCTGCATTACCTCCAGGAGGCATCTGGGCTTTTGGAAACACACTTCCCATCCACAGATTTCCCTGGAGATGAAAAAGCCTGGGTCCAGGCTCCACCGGTATGGGTCAGAGGTAAATGGAACACACAGTAATAAAAAGTATGCTCTATTGCAGACTAGCACTCACCCCTCACCCTGCGCGCATGGCACTAGCCTCCTTGGAAAGGCCTTCTCTCCGGGGCTCACTGAGGAGGTCTGCATATCTGAAGTGTCGGAGAAGAGGGGACACGTGACAGATTTAGTAGCGATTCTGTGCTGGTATTTGCCACTTCCCATTGTCTGAGCCCTCGCCTGATTGAAACAATGGCTAAAAGGGCTTTCCCCACACACCAAGGAGATGACACAGAGAGAGCCCTGGATCTCGAGGGCACGACTTGGCTGGCCCACCTCGGGCGACCCCTGGCCCCCTCACAAGGAGTGGGGTGGGCGGCCTCCGGGAGACGGACGGCAGAGCCCGAGGCCTTAGGGAATGCGCTGAAGGAGGGTCCACTCATGTCTGAAGAGACCAGGGCTCCTTTGCCGGGTTGATGGGGAAGGAGCCCGGATGGAAAGGGGCTGCGATCGCCTCTCCATCCCTGGTGTTCGTGATGAGCGTCTGAGCTGGGAACATAATGTGGCCCCAGCGGCTGAGTTTTCAGGGGTGTTATTGTTTAAATGCTACAAGGCCAGGCACTGCCTGTGTCACCCGAAGTGTCACAGACAGATAACCGGGGGGCAGTGCGTTTGCTGCAAATCCCCAGAAGTCGCGTGGCATTGTGAATCATGATGCAGAAATGCCCCCTCTGGTCTGGAATCTGGTCTCCTTTCCTATGACTGATAAATTAGCCTCAGATGTCAGGGACGGTTTGCATTGCAAATGCTGTAGAATTGTTTCTTCTTCGGCTTCAAACTCCCCTGGTCCGGAGGGGTTTTTCCCTTCCGTATTTGCTTATCCTGATGTTTCCCTTTGCATAAACAGCAATCCCATAATCCTGCGGATCAAAGAGCCCTGGGTTTATTGACTGACTTCCTGGTGTCAGAGGTTAGGACGCACTGTCAGACACAGGGGATATTAGGAAATAAAAAGGGTTACTAATATGAAAGCGGGGGATAAAATGCAGGCACCAAAAAGGGTCTTTAATGCTCTAATACTCAGCCATGGAAGACTCCGGCAGCCTCCCCAGTAGCCTGGATACGAAAACCAACCGTCCCCGGCTCGGATCGGACCAGGATGGTGCCCGTCCCTGCGCACGCAGCCCCAGAGGCAGCAGAGGGGGGCTGGGGGCGGACCCTCCACCGGCTGCTCCTCAAACGAGACTCGAGGCTCGGGAGAGGAAGGGGCCAGCGACTCTCCCAGCGCACGCTGCATCTAGACCGACTCAGTGCACCCTCCACACGCCTGGGAGACACGCCGTGCCTTATCCAGTGCCAAGCCTGCGCAGTAACGGGGAGGCCGAGGGTTTGTTTAAGACTGCAGCAGAATGGAGCCGAACGTGCATCTTTGCCTATTTTGCCTACATTTTTGATTAATCTGATCAGGCCCAATTGGTTTGCTGTCTGGAGATTTCATCTCTATTTATTCAAAGACCTTAACATGCACAGCCAAGGGGACAGCGGTGCCGCCATGGACGGACCCAGCCCCACGCCCTCAGACGTACCTGACACACGCAAGAGATCGGCTCACATGTAGGTCTGCGCATCGACGCACCTTGCCTGGACCCCCCCCCCCCGCCTCTGTGATGAAGGACTAAGTGACATTTGTGCAGGGTGCAGGGTGTGTATACAATGCATGTATAAACGTGTGTGCAGAGGTGTGTGCGGGCTCGTGGCGAGTGTGTGATGGGGTGATGGCAGGTGCCCAGTGGTATTTAGGACCCTAGCTCATTCACGCCCTCAGTAGGAGCACCAACTAATGGTCAGTCAAGACAAAGGTATCCGGGGGCGCCTGGGCGGCTCAGGCGGCTTCGTGTCTGGCTCTTGGTTTTGGCTCCAGTCACGACCTCAAGGTTTGTGAGTTCGAGCCCCGATTCCAGACATGTGATGTCACGTGATGACAGTGTGGAGCCTACTTGGGACTCTCTCTCCCTCCCTCTCAGCCCCTCCCCCACCCTCTCTCTGAAGATAAGTAAGTAAACTTTAACGAGAGAGAGAGAGAGAGAGAGAATGGTATCTTCCCTTGAAGGAAGAAGGTTTCCCGGGTCTTCACGAGGCCAGACTCCATCACACAAGTGTCACACGCGTCCTCCAGAGGTCTGCCCTCCGGGTCAGCAGTGCGGAGGGGGACTGCCACACAGATGGCCACCCAGCGTTTCCCTGGAGACCCGGCGGCCACCAAACCCCCGATCGGCAGCACACATTTGGGCAGGGGCCCGCGCTCCTTCAGAGACCTCACCACCAGTGTGATCTGCGTTCTGTAGGTCAGCTCTGCTGAGCTAAGTGCAGAGCCCGTCTTTGCCGCTCACCCCTAGAAACCCAGGACCTACTCTTGCAAATACTCAACACAGGCCAGTCCACACATGACCTGGAACTTGCTCCTTTAGTCAGTGACTCCCTATCGGGTCAGGGCAAGTGTGTTCACCATTATCCCCCCAGGTCCTGGGGTCGGCATCACAGAGCTCCATGCTGCCACGGGAAAGCCCCCCTCCCCCTCCCTCCTTCATCAACTCTGAAGAATTTGCAAAGTGGCCACTTACCCCCGAGTTTTTCCAGCTCACTGACGGGTTTGACTTGACTTACAGAGTGGTTTCATTCCAGCACATTACATTGGCCAGCTAGATCACAATATTCCATATATGAAACTCTGAACGCTGACCTTCTTTGAACAAACCATGCAGTCCGCGCCTGTGGGGTCTGCCACCCCCAGGGAGGAGCTGGCCTCTGTTACAGTGGTCAGTACGCTCCTCGTGGCCGAGGCTCCACGGACCCCAGCAGCCCACAGACGGTCCTGACCGCTAAAGCATCTGAGTTTGCCACCTTAAGATGCTGATAGTTAATGGGGCCTAACATCCAGGGGACCACGTCCACAGCCCCATACAGAGAAGAGAGCTGATACAGGTTTGGGATAGATAAGCATGCTGAAACTCTGGGCCCTGCAAATTGCGACAGACCATCAACAGGACAAGCAGACTAAAATTTAAAATGCTGCCTAGTTATTACACTTTCGTCATATTCTGCTGAAAATTGTAATTTGGGTTAGCATTTGCATAACTTATGGAGCAGCCTGCTGAATTACCTGGAAGGCGTTCAATATTGAGTTAATTTAAAAACATTTGCAGCAAATAGAGATGCAAATGACCACGTGTTCCCCTGCTTCTCTTTCCTGTAACATCCTCGAGAGGCCGATGCGAGCACGTGAGGTCTGCACTACACCATCCCGCGTCACAGGAATGTCCACCAGTTCCTGTGCCCTTCGTGCAGAGGCCTCCCAGACCTGTTCGAAGGGCGGACGCCAAGGTGAAAGTTGCAGAGAAAGGCTCCGCTCCTGGTCCTAAAGGCACAGTGCCTGTGACGGGTTACATCATGAACCTGCCTGTGACCCCTCCTACCACCCTGCATGCCCATGTGTGTGGTTGCGGAAATGGTGCAAAAACGGGCCATGTCCTGCATTCTGAACGTTTCCCTGCATCCCAGATCCTGGCCTTCCCGGCTTCTCAGAGCACTACTTCTGGAGCGTGCGGGAGGCCGGCCCACAGGGAACATCTTGGTTGTTAGGAGACTGAGCTGCGCCACTCAGTGCATGTTTAGTGGGTTCCTGCTGCCAAGTGTGAGCACAGCGCTGGGCCTGGGGTCCACGGGTGCAGACACCGTGGCCCTGATGCTCAGAAAGAGCACGTGTCGGGTGTGCTCATCATTGCAGACTCAGGTCCTAACCCTGGATGTGTCCCTACTGAATGCTGAGCAAGCATTGATTGGATAAACTTATAAAAAGGGGGATTTTGGTTGTTTTTACAAACAAAAGCAACTTTTGGCCTCTGATTACTATAGACAACAAAAAAATCTGGACCCTAATCAGAAAGAATGGATTTCTCTTCCAAAGTTAACCTATTCTGGAGCACCTGGGTAGCTCAGTAGGTTAAGCGTCCCACTTTGGCTCAGGTAATGATCTCATGGTTAGTGAATCGGAGCCCCGAGTCAGGCTTTGAGCTGACAGCTCGGAGTCTGGAACCTGCTTTCAATTCTGTGTCCCCCTCCCTCTCTACCCCTCCCCCACTAGCACTCTGTCTCTCTCAAAACTAAATAAACATTAAAAAATAAATAAAATAAAGACAAAGTTGACTTATTCTGGTCCCAAGGCTGACCCCACGGTCCTGTCCCTTCACCAGGTGACCCACAGGACGGATGTGCAGTTTTCCCACTGTCTGAAGACAATGAGCCATGTTCTAAAGCAAGGTGACCCCTTGGCTGCTAGAAGGCAGGATGCAGATTCTCAAGGAAAGTTGTGCCAACATCTGGCACGCTTGAAGTGTGAGCGCACTTGGCTCTTCGATCTCAGCAGAAGCCCTGGAGAAGGAGACTCAGCTTCACTGCCTTTCTCTAGGACCACTGGCCTCTTTGTCCCACAGTGAGGCTGGCAAAGCAGACCCTGGAGAGCTTCTACTTAGAAGCAAGGACCTGAGGACCAAGAAAGTGATGTCACCCCCAAGGACACTCAGAGGAGTGTTATGGACCACCACCCCCAGAGCCGGATGCTGGGGAGGCTCCAAGGAAATGGAGAGTAAAATGGAGCCAGCCAGGGGAGCATGTCAGTCTTGGCTGAGGGACAGGGCAGCGAGCACCCTCCCACACACTGAGGTCCACACGACCACATCTGTCATCAGGAGTGGGTGAGGGACCACATTCACCAGCTATGGGAATTTTCCTGAAATGAGACATTGCTCCCTGAGGCGAAGACCCTCCTTCGCCCCGGTTCTGGGCACTCACCCACAGGAGGCGCTAACGAGAGGATGTTTGAGTCAGGAGAGCATGTGTGATCGGGGGCCTTGGCAGCTGAGACGTCTAACCAAGGGGTTAAGGTTCCATCCGAAGCCCGGAGTGTGTGGTGGGGCCCACGGGTTCTCCCAGCCACAAGCTCACGGCCTGTCAGGGACGGAAGGGCACCCCCAGCGAGGGGATTTGCACACCGATCTCCGTTCCCTCAACACCACCGCCGGATGACACCCCACGGAAGACAGGTGTCCCTGGTGGGAGGGGAGCCGCCAGTGGCTGGCGTCTGTGGAGTTCTTCGCTTTGGTCACTCATTCCCATCACCCAACACAGAAAAAACACCGTTAGAGCCAAATATGTGTATTCCATACCGTTCTGGCATCGAGGGGCTCCTTCAGCTCTCAGATACATAATCCAAATAAACACGACTATAGTCAGTCTTGAAAGTTTATGTTCAGTGACACATAAAAGGAGCCTCGGTCCCTGTGGGTCTTCCTTCTGGGCTGGCTCTGCGGCGTGGATTCGTGCTGACCCCCGGGAGCAGTGAAATGTGCTGGGTTTGCTCTTGACATCATTGCTCAGGGCAAGAAAGGAGTTTTAGCTTCTTACAACCCACCATTTAGGACAACTAATTGGTGTTAGGGGCTGAATGTTTGTGTCTCCCTCCAAATTCATATGTTGAAATCCTAACGCTTAGTGAGATGGAATTTGGAGGTGGGGGCCTTAGGGTGTGATGAGGGCACGAGGGTGGCCCCCCCGTGAATGGAATTAATGCCCTAAGAAGACGCCCCCAAGGACCCTCCACCCTCTGCCCTGCGAGCACGCCGCAGGAAGACGCCATCCCGGAACCGGAAGGGGCCCTCAGCACCTGTCAGAGCCAGACCTTGGATTTCCGGCTTCAGAAGTGTGACAAATAAATGCCTGTTGTCTAAGCCCCAAGACCACGGTATTTCAGGGATGGCAGCCCAGCTCACGGAGGTGGTTATGCAGTGGAGCAAAATCACAAGCTCACGTTACAGACCACTTGTGCCACGTGCGCAGGGCTGTCCGTGTTCGCTGTGCACTCATCCTCACGGGAGCCTCAGGAGAGCAGTGCTGTGATGGACAGTTGGGTTTTTGGGCTTTTGTAGATTCCAAAATCAAGCGAAAATTATAGTGAAAAATCAAACTATGGACTTTCTGTACATCAACTTGTATGCCTAGAAAAAGAAAATAAATGTGTGTGTGTATCCATAAGTTCATAATATTAGAATTTCTTCAATAATGTGAATGAAAAAGAACATTGACATTTGCTTTCCTTTCAATTAGGAAAGAAGCAGGGCAGATGAGCAGCTTATTTTGAAAGAAACTGGTCACATTGTTTCCACGTGGCCCCTGGGGCATGAGTTCCTGTCAATCTCTTCAGGTTCCTGCCCAGGACCCTCCAGTCGTCCGGTGAGACAAGCCAGTGTGGGGGTGGGGGCACGGCTGTGTGCACCTGTGACCCTCCCTGTGGCACGTGGCTGCCCTGGGGTGTGGGGTCCTCACCTGCCGTGCCCCTCGATGTTCGTGGCTGTGCTGCATGATGAAGAGAAGCCAGCAGGGAGCCTTCCAAGGGAGGCCCAGGGTTCCTGAAATAAAGTACCAAGTCACCTGTGAACACTTGCATGGAACAGAAAAAAAAATGAGAAAATGCACTTTGAGTTTTTTATGTTTTTATTTATTTTTAAAAATAGGCTTCATGCCCAGAGCAGAGCCCAATGTGAGACTTGAACTCACAACCCTGAGATCAAGACCTGAGTCAATATCAAGATTCAACCTACTGAGCCACCCAGGTGCCCCTTTTTATGTTTTTAATTAAGTCTGTAATTCCTTTATCTAAAAACAGGCTTGACTTGTCCATGCTCTTCGTTTTGTTTGTCTGTGTTGACTTTTTCGTACTTACCTTGCGGGGAGGTTTATGCGTCTTCATTGCCCCACAGGGGGACTTGTTCAGGGTCAGTGACCCCACGCTGGAAGACGGGAGCCCTCCCCGACTTGTTGTCTAAGGGCGGTGGATGTCTGTGCAGGTTACAGAGATGGAGACCCAATCCACAGATCGGAGCTGCGGTGAATCAACATTTTTTCCTAATGATATTAACAAACAGACTTGGACCATCAAAGTGCGTGGTGGAGAAGCAAGGGGTTTGGGACGTGTCCCTGTCATTCTAGGGAAAGGAGGACACCCGGTCTTTCCTCCCTTGAGGTGGGAGTTGCCATCAGTGATCGGGGTCCAAACCGTACAGACCATATGGAAAGGGGTCAGAAGTGACTCTACAGGACAGAAATATGGTAGGCCCGGCTCTGCCCGCTGATCACGATTAGTATCATCCACTCACGATAAGTCACATCAACAGCACCAACCCCAGATGTGAGACGAGGAGAACGTCACTTCGCCTCTCTTGCTCTTCCTCCCCCAGATCCCTGCGCCCTGTCTAATCTAAGGAAAACGTGACCAAACCTAAGCGGAGGGACATTCTACATGATCCCTGACACACCCTCCCAGCTTCTCCGTGTCGCTGAGAACAAGGGAAGTCTAAGAGACTGTCACAGACCAGAAGACGGAAAGGAGACACGGGGATTGAATGGAAAGGGACCTCTGGCTGAGGTCCAAGACGGAAAAGGGCATTAGGGGAAAACTGGCGATGTCTGAGAAGTGTGGGCTTCAGCGCACAGCAGCTCAGGGATGCGGGTTCACAGACGCGGCAGGTGTGCGGCAGTGGAGGGTGTGAATGGGGGGAGATGGCGAGGCGCGTGCTGGAGCTCCCTGAGCTGTGGCGGAGCTTTTCTCTAAGTGTAGACACATTCTAGAAAATTCCTCAGGAAATGAAGTCTTCACGGCAGCTCTCAGATGTGCCGTCCCGAGTGACCCTGCCCGGAGACAGCTTCATCCGAGGCGTGTGGCTGGGGTTAGAAGCATGGCTGCCTCCGGAGAATTAGGACCAGCTCCTCAGACACACGTGACAGCCCTGTGACCTTGGAGCCCTTGGTGCTGGTACAGGGAAGGCAAAAGTCACCGTCGGTGGAGCCACACCATCAAGGACATCTTCCCAATAGGCGTGCAGTGACAAGTCTCAGTTTTGCATGATCCCAAGAAGTTAAACAACACAGCACCACCTTGTGAGGCTGTGGTCACAGAAAGTGGCGCCAGTGAGGGCGGTGGCACGGAACACCGGGTCAGGGACAGGAGCTGCCTCCGACAGGGGGCAGAAAACTCACCAGAAGGTATAAAGTCCTCGCTTTCAGTTGGAGCCATTTTTGTTCATTAAAGTCTAGGGTGTTCCAGGCTGAGGCTGAATTTCACACTGTTTGTATTATTTGTGCAAAGCCCTCCTCAGACATGTAACCTGGTCCTGGGCCTTTGCCAGAGTAATGTCAATGGAGCTTTTTATGAATAGAACAGAGTTTTACACCAAAGATCATTCTTTCCAGGTGAGCCCTATGAAAAATCTCTTCTCTAAACACAAAAGGATTAATGGATAGTTAAATGTCCCCAAGCTGCAGTCTCGCCTGCGCTCCGTGTCCCAAGGTGAGTTTATCCCCCCAACACTGCGCACGTGCCCGTGCTGGACTGTGGACGGCACCACCACTGCCCCGCCCAGGCGACAGCGTGCAGATCGGGGTGGCCGTGGGCGGAGTCAGGACGAGCAGCGGGGTGACCTCACCTCTGCTCTCAGAAAGCCAGGCTGCGGCAAGGAGGCGGGAAGGACACAGAGCACACGGTTACTCTATGGGAAGGTGCGCCATGAAGAACGTCCACAGGGCAGAGGTAGGGAGACCCAGGCCAGCGCCCCCCTTCCTGCAGCCGCGAAACGCAGCACCACCCCAAAGTCTTGGGTATCAAACAGAAGGAGTTAAATTATTGTTTAATGTGTATTTAGTTTTGAGAGAGAGAAACAGAGACAGAGGGACTGAGTGTGAGCAGGGGAGGGACACAGAGAGAGGGAGACACAGAATCAGAAGCAGGATCCAGGCTCTGAGCAGTCTGTACAGAGCCAGATGCGGAGCTCGAACTCCCAAACTGTGAGATCATGACCTGAGCCAGAGTTGGACGCTCAATCGACTGAGCCACCCCAGGTGCCCCAGAAGAAGCTAAATTATTGGAATTCAGGAACCTGGGGAGAAGCCCCACAGTGTGGACACTAAGACCTCTGAGGATGAGGGACCCTGTCCTGCCAGCGCTGTGGGGTGTCAAGGGCCCCGCGAGGCTGATTCGAGGACCTGGGGTGGCCTGGGGTCACTGGAGCAGCTTGCCTGCACCTGGCACCCAAAGAGGCCGAGGTGGCTCTGCTGGAGAGGGAGGCCCACAGACAGCAAGGACGGGGCGGCCGCCCTGCCTGCCCGGGGCTCCCCTCGCGGGGCAGCTGGGCCAGGGGAGACGCACACAGAGGTCCAGCTCCGCAGGGCAGAGCGGACGGTCACTTCCCACACACCCATGGAGAGCCTCAGCCGGCACTCCGGAGAGCTGAGGAGGCCGAAGGGCACCGTGCCCGCTCAGTGAGCCAGACTGGGGACACGACAGCTCCCAGGGGGAGCAGATGTGGTGGACTACTTAGAGTGAGTTTTCCTCATTTTTGTGTTTCTGGGTGACACGGCATCTTACCTTCTGCCTCGACAGCCTGCTTCGCAGCCTTGAAGGGCATCGTGGCTGTGGTGCCTGCTCCCTTCCCAAGCAGGACGCTGAGAACGACACCCTCCAGCAGAGGCTGTCAGCGCCGCGGCATCCCCACTGCCGGGCTGGTGGCCACAAGGTTCCAGACCACGCAGAAAACTTGAATCTCCTGAGGCCGAGCTGTTTTGTTCACGGTGCGGTTCGCTTCCAGCAAACCCGCTGTGTGGGCGCACTTCTTTTTATATAGTTTATTGTCAAGTTGGTTTCCATACAACACCCACAAGTGCCCCCTCCGTGCCCATCACCCCCCGTCTCCTGCCCCCCTTCAGCCACCGGTTTGTTCTCATAGTCAGGAGTCTCTCACGGTTTGCCTCCCTCTCTCTCCCTAACTTTCGATAACAGTCAAATCATGGAAAGAGCCTAAATGTCCATCAACTGACGAATGGATCAAGAAGATGTGGTTTATCTATACAACGGAGTCCTACATGGCAAGAGAAAGAATGAGATCTGGTCATTCACAGCAACGTGGATGCACCTCGAGGGTGCCACGCCGAGTGAAATAGGTCAGGTGCAGAAGGACAGATACCATGAGTTTGCACTCACGGGTCTACCAGGGGAAGGGGGGAGGCGGGCATCTCGAGAGCAGGTGTGCCCGTGTGGCACTCCGCTGAGGACCGCAGTGGCCCCCAGCAGGGCTCCCACGGAAGTCCTCGAGGGGGGCCTCCCTCAGTCCCGTCGACCTGGCTCAAGTCACACTCTTCTCGGGTGGCTCTGTGCCATGAAGCAAGAGGGACCATGGCACACAGGAATCACCAGTGATGTCCCCATCACAGTGACCTTTGTCACATGGTCCTCAGGGACACCTTTGGATAGATGAGGGCAAAGGAGAACCTCTCAGTGTCCTGATGCTGAAGATGCAGTCCTGGGCACCAGGACTGCGGGCTGACCTGCGGCGGGACCCTGTTGCATGAATCAAAGCGACCTGGTCTGAAGACACACAGGCTGCTCTGGCCGCCCTGAGGGTGGGTGTCTCTCTGCTTCACTTCGAGAGGGGCCCTCCTGGAGCAGGCAGCCAGCCCTCCCCCTGACTGAGCGGGGTGCCACCCTCACGATCATCCGGGAGAGCACCTACGTGGACTCCTGCTGAGAGCACTCGGGTCGGGAAAACCTGTCGGGGGCGTGCAGGGCGCCCCACGGTCCCAGGAAGCCTGGGAAGGTGATCCAGCCCGTGAGCCGGACGCGGTGAGCCGCCAGCTGCTCGTGTGGGGGGCGAGCAAACTCAGCTAGAGCCAGTTGGCGGGGCGCAGCTTGCAGAGTCTTTCCTACTCCCGGGACCCCCTGACTCAGGAAGCCCTTCCCTGCACACGAGTTTGGTCCATCCGAGGACCACTGGGAATGGGGAAGCCGTTCCTTTCTCTAGCTGGGGAGCTGCAGAAAACCGTTAGCCAAGGTCCCACAGAGGCGAGTTCGAGGGGCAGCAGGAACCTTTCCCTTCACACAGGGTCACGGAGGAAGGTGCCGAGGAAGCAGGTGGAATCAGAGTCCGTCCACACGGCCCCCAAGGAGCAAGACCCACCTTTGTACTCCAGGGGGATTTTCACGGAGACCACCGAGTGGCCGCAGCTCTCCCACTGCTGAAAGACATGGCCAGGAAGGGAAGTCCCAGCAGGTGAGCAGGGCGCGGCTAGCCTGGCCTCCCCTTCCCAGTCATCGGGGCACAGAGGCTGGGCCCCCTGGAAACAGACAGACTCAGTTTTCCCAGAATGCAGTTGGTTTACCCAGAAGTGACCTCAAGAGGCAGCCCTAGAGGGTCCCAGGGCCCCGGGGTCCTCTGGGAACGCTCAGACACGTGGACCCCATTCTGTGTTTACCCTCCTGTCATTGCTGTCTGCATGTGTTTTTGGGCGTCATTGGGGGTCGCGGCTGGGGGCTGGCTGAGCCCAGAGCCCGCTCCCCCTGGGAGCCGAGGCGAGGCCGGGGAGGTGCTGGCGGCCTCCCCTGTGCTCAGCGGGCGCGAGCTGGGTTAGGACTGCGAAGCTGGGTAGCTGAGCTCTAATGTCGGCGGCGAGGCGGGGCACTTTCACGTAGAATGGAAGAGGTGTTCGGGCAGAATGTGCATTTTCAGAAAGAGAGGTCTGGCTCCGGCTGTGGTCCTCATGGATCTTGGGTGTTACGTTTGGAGCCTGCGGAGTACCGCCTCCTGCAAGGTGACACCCTGGGTGTGGGGCGGGCACACTGACCCTCAGGTGTGTCCGGGGGACCCCCGGGACCCCGCCCCGGGACCTCCGCAGTGGCCGGGCTGGCCTCCTCTTGGCCCGCGGCTGGACCCTGTGGGCGCCCGAGAATCGTGTGCAGCAGCTTCCTCCGGGGGCTCCGTCCTGGGCCCAGACCACCTGTCACTGCTGTGCCTTCCAGCCCATCACACACAACTAGGGTCGTCCTGCTTTTGTCACACGTGGTTAGCAGAACCAGAAAACCCTCCAAATGGACGTTCTGACCTCGAACAGGACACAGAGTCACTGGGGAAGAGACTCGGGGTTCCCCAGATGACTCCGAGCCAAGGGTCCCCTCAAGAGCCGATGTTCCTGCAGCTCCAGAGTGACCTCCCCGCACATGTCAGGGCCTTGAGGGACCGGCCGGCACCGCTCGACACAGCCTCCCAGACTCAAGGCCGGTGACACTCACACCCCTAAACCCGGGGAGGGGGATAGGGCGCAGCTGCCACCCCCAGAGCCCGACAGCCGCCGGGCCCCATCACCCCCACCGGTGACCGGCCAAGTCACTAACATCCACTCGGACCCACACTTGTCGTGACAGGTTGACTCAGCGCCACCCACGTGGCCAGGAGCGTGGCCTGGTGGTGGCCCAGGCCCGAGGTGGGTGTGGGCAGGGGACCTGTGAGGGGCTGGCAGCTGCGGAGCCATGGACTGACGTCACCAACCTGGGGCTCCCCCGCAGACACCTCCGTCTTTGGGCGGATAGTCTGCGGACTCCACCTGCAAACCTTTCTCCCAAGGGGGAGGCCCAGCGAGGCCGCATGGAGGGGACGTGCCAACAGGCGAGCCTCCTGGGGACCCTCAGCAGAGGGAGGCAGCGTGCGACCCCGGGGATGCCCTCGGGTCCGACCCGGCGTGGCCTGTGACATCGCTCCTGCTGGGTTGTGCTGGCTGAGGCTGCTCCTCTTCTAGCTGCTTCTTTGCGCTCTATCTATTTTGAGGAAGGGTTCAAGGCAAAGGCGAAGTCTGCCCTGGGTCACCCGTGTGTGGTTTGGAATGAACAAGCGTTTCTGAACGTCAGTAAGACAGGAGTCGGGTGAGCTCTGGAAGGAACGACTGAGCGCTCAGCGCAGATGAAGTTCCACTTTGTCCTGTTCTTCTGTCCACATACATCTTGGAGGATTTTTGGCTTTTGCTTCTTTTGTCTTTAAAACAACATAGGAAGCACTCTTGTGTCTCTCTTTCACTTCGTCTCTGATACACACACATTCTTTCCTAAAGGGATTGCCACCCTCACTCACCATCCCCGAAAAAGGCAGAAACCAGGGAATGGCCAACACGTCAAAGCCAGCCCCAGAGGAAGTATCTGGCGTGGACCCCCTACACCCAGCTCCCGCGTCCCCCATGGGCCCCTGCCTCCCTGATGTCGGCCAGCACCCCGCTCCCCGATGGCCGTCTCCGGTCCCCATCACCCTGAGGGCCTCACTGCAGACAGTGGGTCCGCTCTTTGGTGATGGAGCCACACAATTCATCTCTTTCTTGAGCACGAGCCGCGGTACGCACTGGGCTGTGGGCACAGCCCCGCTCCCCCGGAGCTGCACACACTGTGTTGTTTTCGGACTGCATGCTACCCTTCCTGAGGCCTGTAAGTATCAGAAGGGAGGAGCCCTGGACGTTGCAGAGGCTTACATCCTGGGACACCAAAAATCCTCGTCTTTGCAAATACCGACGTGCGAATATAATCTTCTCTCTTCCCTTACTTGTAGAGTGTGGCTTTTAAAATCGGTGGTCCTTAAGCATGCTAAGTCAGGAATGTGCCGGATACTCTACACATTCTTGTTTGATTACGAGGCATTTGATTGAAAAAAATGTTTAAACATATGTATTATATAATCATAGTTGTTGATCCCGGAAAACGTATTTTCCTTTTAAAGGGTAAAGGAACTCAGGGGACAGGTAAAGCACCACTGCACTCAAGAAACATGGGTTGTGGGGGCCCTAGGGGCTCAGTCAGTAAGCATCTGACTCACAGACGGGGCTCAGGTCATGACCTCACCGTTTCTGGGTTCAGAGCACTGTGCTGGGCTCTGACAGTGTGGGTCCTGCTCAGGATTCTCTCCCTCTCTCTCTGCCCTCCTCTGCTCACTCATGCTCTCTCTCTCTCTCAAAAATAAATAGTTACGAACAAAGAAATTTCCATTATATTAGTCAGAGTTTTCTGGAGAGACAGAATAAACAGGTGCTGAAAATCCCAAGATCTGCGGTTGGCGAGCTGGCGGTCCAGAGGACCAGGGACAGAAGTCCCCGTCTGAGCCCCAGTCTGAAGGCAGGAGAAGACTGATGTTCCAGCTCTAAGATAGTTTGGAGAGAGAGAGAGATACAGAGACAAAGAGAAAGAGAGAGAGAGGGAGAGACAAAGAGAGAAAGAGAGAGAGAGAGAGAGAGAGAGAGAGAGAGGCAGTACATTTCCCCTTGTGGAGCCTTTGTTTCTACTCATCCCTTTCTCTGATTGGAGGAGGCCCATGCACAGGGGAGGGTCATCTGCTTTATTCAGCCTACAGATTTAAAAGCTAATCTCATGCAGAAATGCCCTCTCAGACATGCCCAGAATGATGCCTGATGAAGTATCTGACACCCCATGGCCGGTCAAATTAATACCTAGGATTAGCCATCACAACCAGTCAGCCCATAGTTTGAATATATGTAACCACAGACGTGGCTAGTCTCTGCCCTCTAGAGAGAGACACCCAACCCGCCCGCAGTGTGACGGGGCTGTGCTGGGGAGGCAGCTGTGCATGTGTGGAGGACGAGGACTTCCTGGAGGGACAGGGCCTGGTCTGGATCCCAGGGCCCAGGATCAGCAGAAAGAGCAAGGGTGCATAAGCCGACCACGAGCCTGTTCTGGGTGATTGAATATGGCCAGGTACCTGCCCAAGGACGAGTGGCTGGTGTGCAGGGCTCTCCAAGGGCTGGAGGTTCCCAGGAAGGACTAGGAAAAAGGCACCCACAGGAAGCCGCGGCAGTCAGACAGCGTCTGCGCTGGCTTGCACTCAGCCACGAGCTCACAAAGGATAATGGCGAGCGGGCGCCTGAGGGGCGCGGGAGGCCGAGCAGCCTTGAAGCGGCTTCCCGCTAGTCGTGCTGCCCAGCAGAGAGTCACTTTGACACGGTGCTATGATTGCCCAAACAGCTCGTCCTTCTGAAGCACTAGAGGACACCATCTCCCTCTTCAGGTGGGGAGACACCAGGGAGGCACAAAGTTAGGAGTCGGATTCAATTCCACAGCCCTCCTGTGTCAGGAATTCGTTGACAAAGTCAATGTCTGACTTCTGGCGCCATGGGGAAATATTTTCAGAGGGAGGAGCAGAGGGCACCCAATCTGTTTCGTGCCCACAAGGAAAATGATCGCCGCTAAGTTACAGTTCACGGGAAAGCAAATGTTGGCTTGACGTAAGGAAAGACTTTGAGACCATCCGAATCCTTCAGAAGCTCAGGGACTGTTTCCGGCATGGCTCCTCCAGGGACCCTCAGTTGTGCTCACGTGGTGGTGACGATGTTCATGTCGGGGAGGCAGGAGGATGGGCAGAGCAGCAAAGGAGCCTTTGAGCTCCAACAAGTGAGAGTCAGGACCCCGAGAACTAAGCATGAGCATGAGGGTCCCAACGTTTCCGGTGGAGCTTTGGCTGGAGGCAGAGCGGCGGGGGTGAGCGGATCTCTCCACGCCCCCCCCCCCCCGACAGCAGGCCAGCTGTCTTCCCAGGCGGAGCATCAGCTGCCCTCCGCTGAGCGGCATCCTCTGGTCTCATCCCCTCCTCCTGGTCTGCCTCTGAGAATCCTGTTCACTGGCCAGCCTGCCTCCCAGATGTCTGCAGCGGAATCGCTTTAAGATAATCATTTATTAATATTGAAAGGCGAAAACATGGCCCTGTATACCTTGGCCTGCTGCGATCATCAAGCAAAGTGGATAGAAGAACATCCCACTGGAAGTGCAGGGCCAGACCCCACCCACCATCTCCCCGTAATGACGACGAAGGGACTTTTTTAAAGAGACGCACAGAAGGACAAAGCAAATGGAAATGAGACAAAAATGAAAAACCATGAACACTAAGAAGCAGTTTAGCAATCATCGATATGGCACAGTCGACTAACTTCTAAGTACGTATGCAGTGGGTGAGCCGGGAGGTGCTGGCCGGCAGGAGACATGGTGACGCCCCTCCGACGTACCCTGGAGGCGCCATGTTTTTCCAGAGGTGGATGAGGGCAGACTGGAGGGCACAGGAAGGAGGCAGAGTGTAATCAGGGGGCTGTTGTGTTCCCGGATGGCCTCCTCACGAGGCAGTGGAGGTGAGCTCTCCTGACCCCAGCAGAAGCCAGGAGGCCTACTCTCCAAGAGGCCCTCCAAGTGGCCCAGGCTGGAGGGGGTCCATCAGGGTGTCACCCTGAGTCAGCGGGATGAGTGGAAGCTTGTCATGGTGAGACCCCAGCCTCTTCCAGATTAACTACCAGTGGCCAGACTCACGTGGGCCAGGGGTGGGGAGATGGGAAGATGCTTCCTTGACGAGCTGACCAACCCAAGAGGAAAGAGGTCCCTTCGATCAACCCACACCCAAAACCTCCCAACAGAGCCACAGAATGGCTCACTCTTCCCTCCTAGAGCAGAGTGGAGAGCCAGGGTCACTGCGCTTCAGAATGTTTCCTGAGATATAACTGTGTGTGTGTGTGTGTGTGTGTGTGTGTGTGTGTGTGTGTGTGAAGTGAAACCACAAACACAGACAAACACAGGAAGATAACATCTCCACAAACAGGAAAGTGACGTCCCCTAGAGACAGAGAAACTCTGTGCTTGAGAAGGTAAGAGGAAGCTATAAAAAGGAATCAATTTGGAGTACAGAAAAAAGTGGCTAAACTAAACCTATGAAAGTAGCAATTGAAAATTAAATAGGTTTGAAGGATAAAGTTGAGTGAAATGTGCAGCAGCAGAGGAAGAAGAAGGAGAAGGAGAAGGAGAAGGAGGGGAAGGAGAAGGAGGAGAAGGAGAAGGAGGAGAAGGAGAAGAAGAAGAAGAAGAAGAAGAAGAAGAAGAAGAAGAAGAAGAAGAAGAAGAAGAAGAAGAAGAAGGCAGTAACATTATGAAAGTCTGATATTCAAATACTAGGAAGAACAGGAAAAGAGGAAAATGGAAAGAATAAAATAATCACCAATATAGTTCCAGAAAATCCCCCACAACGGAAGGCCAGGAAGTCCACGTGGAAAAGGAGCCCTCGGCACAGGTCTGAGCACACCTAGCACCGTGGAGTTCGGAGCCCTGTCGCACAGCAGCCCCACGGAGCACTTTCCGGAGGGGAAATAGGACAGCGGCTCCCACGTGGATGCCCCCGGAGAAGGACTGCCCAGGCTTCTCAGCGGCGCTGATGGAAAATGTGCCTCCACTTTCTAAGGGGATGCGATTTTCCATCTAGAGTTGTATTGCTCACACTTGCTTTCTCTCACTTTAAAAATAAGTAAATGCACATTTTTAAGTATATAATTATATTTCATGAAAAACTGTCCACAAATAGAGAGGGAGCCAAAGACACTTTCGAGCATCCTAGAGCTCAACTATCCCTCCTTCCGGATCAGAAAGATGCTAGAAAATTTGAGGCATCTGGGTGGCTTAGTTGGTTAAGCCTCTGACTTTTGGTTTTGGCTCAGGTCATGATCTCACAATTTGTGAGTTCAATCCCCACATCAGGCTCTGTGCTGATAGCTAGGAACCTGCTTGGGACTCTCTCTCTCTCTCTGTCCCTCCCCTGCTCACTCTATTTCTCTCAAAATAAAGAAATAAACTTAACAATTTTTTTAAAAAGGAAGAATGATGCTGGGGAATTTGGACCAAGAAAATGAAGCAGTAAACCCAGAAAGAGGTCTACACAGAAGCAAGAGAACGGGGGTCCAGCAGGAGAGAAAGCAGACCCTGCGCAGGGGCCCCGGGGCGAGGAGCAGAGGGAAGTCTCGGAACGGGGGCTCATCAAGGGGTGATGACTGATCGCCTGAAGGCTCAGATGCTCCGATACAGGGAGAGAAAGCCCGTGGCCAGTGCGGTGAGGACGGATGGGTGATCACTACACAGCAAAGTAAAGAAACTGAAAAACAAGAGACTTTTAACTGAAAACACAATTGTCCAGGAAAGAAAAAGCAACCTCGTACGACATGGCTCAGCTTCAAATAGTCATATCGTTTTGATGATGACTCAGCGGTAAGTAGGGCTCAGCGTACTGGCTGGATGAGGAGGTGGGAGGGAAGTGGAGGTGGGAGGGGCTCAGGGGAAGACAGAGTCTCCACCCGAATTTTCCAGAAGGAAGTCACCGACATCCCAAACTGAAAACACAGAACAACCAGCCAGCAGGAGAACCTGATATTTATGTGGCACAAGATAGAGATACAGTATGAGCCACTAGATCTCAAAAGGCTGTGGTCAACATCGAGCTTCCGTTTCTGGCAGGACTGATCCCAGGCTTCCCCCTGCGCCGTGTCAGTGGATTCACCTCCGTCTACAGCAGCATCACCGGGTAATTATTAGCACTTGGTAATTAGCTTTCACACCTAGAGGGCAAGGATCTACCACTCGCTTCTTACTGAGGAATTTATTCTTCCTTTGGGGGTTTGCTCTTTGCTGAAAACTTTAACATGTTAAAAAAAAATGTAAGACCTTGGCCAGTATTGTTTGATTAGAATACTGAACAGAGAACAGAGTGATTAAATACTCTCTTTACAATTTTTTTAATGTTTATTTATTTTTGAGAGAGAAAAAGAAGCAGTGCATGAGCAGGGGAGGGGCAGAGAGAGGGAGACACAGAACCCGAGGCAGCGCCAGGCCCCACGCTGTCAGCCCAGAGCCCGAAGAGAGACTCCAACCACCAGCGGTGGGAGCATGGACTGAGCTGAAGGGAGCCGCCTGCCTGACTGAGCCACCCCAGAGCCCGAAGAGAGACTCCAACCACCAGCGGTGGGAGCATGGACTGAGCTGAAGGGGGCCGCCTGCCTGACTGAGCCACCCCAGAGCCCCAAGAGATTAAACCCTCTTGAACATGGGCCATCGTTTTCCCAATTTCAATCTTCTCTAAGGTCCTGGC